>NC_090448.1:122016540-122319571 GCF_031143425.1 Pleurodeles waltl | reverse complement strand
GGTGGAGCAGGGGCAGTTCAAGGTTGGACAGGGTGAACAAGTGGGACAGTGGGATGACATCTGGGGGATTCCGTGCATGGCGGGGGTCTTGACATCCTACTCTGTCTTCTTCCTAGATCTCAGGCCTTTCTTGCGGGGTGGTTCTTGTTCTGCAGGGGGTGGGGTCCGGGTGGGCCGTTGCTGTTGTGTCGGGGCATCCTGACCACTAGCGCCGGCGGAGGTGGTGGGCTGTTCTTCCTCCATGCTAGTGGCAGGGGCCCTTTGGGGGCCACATGGTCTCGCAAAGTGGTGACAATCTGGTTGAGTGCCACCACCATTGTACCCATTGCATAACTGATGCTGCGCAGTTCTTCCCAGAACCCCATATTCTGTTGCTCATGCAGAAGCAGGATCTAATGCAACCTGGCCAGGACCGTCGCCATTGTCTCTTGGGAGTGGTGGTACACTCCCATGATGGTGGTGAGGGCCTCTTGGACAGTGGGTTCCCTAGGCCTGTCCTCCCTCTGTCGCACAGCAGCCCTCCCAGTTCCCCTTTGTTCCTGGGCCTCTGTCCCCTGGACGGTGTGCCCACTACCACTGCCCCCAGGTCCCTGTTGTTGTTGAGGTTGTGGGTTACCCTGGGTGCCCTGTACTGGTAGACACACCGCTGCTTGACCTGTCCTGGAGACAGAAGCATGGGCCCGCTGGGTGGGTGCTGTGCTGGTGTTTCCAGAGGGGGGTAGGTCTGCTGTGGCCTGTGGCTGACTGAGGGTAACCGACTGTCCAGAGGTCCCCGATGGTCCGGGCTGGTCATCAGGTTCTAGGTCGACAAAGCTGCTGTCATCACTGGGGGCCTGTTCTGGGGGTGGGATGGACAAATCTGGACCCTCCTGGCCGGTGTGTTGGCGTTCGGGCCCTGCAGGGGTAAAAGAGTATGGTTATTGCTTTTGTGTGTGCCATGGCGTGCGATTTGTGGGTGCCCTTGTCCGCCAGTGCTGGCAGTCCCTTGTGGGAGGAGTTGTGAGGGTGGGTTGGGGGGGGGATGGGTATGTGCAGTGGTCATGCTTAGGTGATGGGTGTCCATGGTTTGTGTTGGCATTCAGGGGTTGGTGTTGGGTTGGGTGGGTTGTGCTGGTGAGACATTAACAGGGAGGATGTGTGCTGGGGGGTTGGGAGTGAGGGTGGGGGTGTGGGTTGGCATGCTGGTGGTTGGGGGGGTGAAGTAGTTGAGATTAGACTTACCAGAGTCCATTCCTCCGCCTACTCCAGCGAGGCCCTCAGGATGCAGGATGTTCAAGACCTCTTGCTCCCATGCTGTGAATTCGGGTGGAGTGGGTGGGGGTCCGCCGCCAGTCTTCTGCACAGCGATGTTGTGTCTTGATACCAACGAGCACACCTTCCCCCGTAGGTCGTTCCAGCGCTTTCAGATGTCTTCCCGATTTCTGGGATGCTGTCCCACAGTGTTGACCCTGTCGACGATCCTTTGCCATAGCTCCGCCTTCCTGGCTATTGTGGTGTGCTGCACCTGTGTGCCGAAGAGCTGGGGTTCTACCCTCATTATTTCCTCCACCATGACCCTGAGTTCTTGGTCCGCGAACCTGGGGTGTCTTTGGGGTGCCATGGGGTGGTGTGGATGAGGTGTGGGGTGGTGTTTGTGGTGATGAGTGTGGTGGTGTGTGGTGTTTTGTGCGTAGATGTGGTGTGGGTGATGATGTTGGGTTCCTGTGTGTGTTGTGCTTTGCGTTCCCTGTGCTCTCTCTCTGTGTATTGCGCCTTGTCTCTGAATTTCGATTTGTGGGGGGTTGTGGGTGTTGTGGGTGTGTGTTTTATATAGTGATGGGTGTGTGGGTGTGTTGTTTGTATGTGTATCAGGTGTGTGTATTTGTAATTGTCCAATGTGGTTGTGTTTTGTAAATGTGTGTGTATTTTGACCCCGGCGGTGTGTACCGCCAATGGAATACCGCGGTTGAAAGACCGCCGCATGGATTCGTGGGTCGTAAAGGCATGGGCGTGTTTGTGTTGGCGTGACGGTGGAGGTTTGGTCATCTCCAGTTTATCGCTGACCGCTGATGAGGCGGCCTTCAGTGGATGTCGGGTTTTTGGCGGTTTGGCAGTTGTGGGTCAGAATGACCGTGGCGGTTAACCGCGGCCGCAGCGGTATGATGGCGGTCTTCTGACCGGCGGTAAGAGCCTTTTACCGCCGAGGTCAGAATGACCCCCTTTGTTTGCTTTTTAAAGACTTAAGACACATTATATCACTTTTTAGTGATATCTCTACAATTTCACATTGCATCTTTATTCGTTTTGACCTGCAATTATCCAGATAAATATTTTTTTTTCTTCTAAACACTGTTGGGTGTATTTTTGTGGTGTTATATGGTGTTATTGTATGATTTATTGCACAAATACTTTACACATTGCCTTCTAAGTTAAGCCTGACTGCTCGTGCCAAGCTACCAGAGGGTGGGCACAGGATAATTTTGGATTGTGTGTGAATTACCCTGACTGGAGTGAGGGTTTTTGCTTGGACAGAGGGTAACCTGACTGCCAACCAAAAACCCAATTTCTAACACCCACGAATCAACGTGGTGGTCTTTCAACCACGGTAATCCATTGGCGGTACACACCGCCTCGCTCAAAATACACACACTTTTTCAAAACACATCCACATTGGACAATTCAAAATATACTCACCTGATACACATACATACACCACTCCCACACACTCACACAACTATGAAACACACACCCACATTACCCACAAACTCTTACAATTACATTTTTTGGAAAAAGCTGAGAGAGAGAGAATAACAAACACAACACCAGCATCCACAGGCGCACCTCACCATCACTCATGCAACATCCATGCACCTCAAACACACCCCAGCACAACACATCACACACCACAACAAACAACACCTCACACATCATCCACACCACATTATGGCACCTCAAAGACACCCCAGATTTTCTGAGGAGGAGCTCAGGGTCATGGTGGAGGAAATCATCTGGGGGGTAGAGGCACAGCTATTCGTATCACATGTGCAGCACACCTCCATTGCTAGGAAGATGGAGCTATGGTGGAGAATAGTCGACAGGGTCAATGCTGGTCAACGGTGGACAGCATCCAAGAACAAGGAATGACATCAGGTAGGGGTGGAACGACCTACAGGGGAAGGTGCGTTCAGTGGTATCCAGACACCAGATTATTGTACAGAGGACTGGCGGTGGACTCCCACGTCCTCCCCCACAACTAACAACATGGGAGGAGCAAGTCTTGGCAATACTGCATCCTGAGGGCCTCGCAGGAGTAGCAGGAGGACTGGACTCTGGTAAGTCATATCTTATTTACCATATCCCCCCACCCCACCTGCATGCCACCACATACCCCCACCCTCACCCTCACCCCCACCACTCCAACACCTCACATATGCCCCACTATCACAACCCAGCAATCCCAATCCCAAGACCCTGCATGCAACACCTAAGCATGGACCCCCTTCACCAGAGCATGTCGAGTACAGATACCCACCCAGACCCCAAAACAACAATCACACAAGGGCAAACACAATAATGCAAGCACAGGAGTAGAGGGTAGCGCACTCAATGCACAAGATGGCACACACAGATACTAAAACTATGCATTTACACCCCAACAGGACCCATACCCAACGTCACTGGACAGGAGGTGCCAGACATATCCAGTCCCCTCACAGAAGAGGCCCACAGTGATGACAGTAGCTCTGCACGCCTGGATCAAGATAACCAGCCCGGCCCATCAGGGACCTCTGGACAGTCAGTTCCCCTGCCACTGTCCCAAGCCACCACAGACCCTCCCCCCTCAGGAAACACCACCACAGTACCCACCCAGCGGGCCCATGCCACTGGGTTCAACATCTCTATTCCATCTCTATTCCATCAACAGCAGGCACAGTTTTCTTGCTTCATTCTCTACCAAAAGCTGTCCATTCTCCCCTCTACATTCTACCCAGTTACTATGGCACCCTTGGAGCATCACTGGTAGAATACCTGGTCAACGACCTTACAAGAGCAAGCTACAACATGGACCTTGGCAGCTCTGGGCTAGAGAATTGCCTTTGGAACCTGCTGATGGTTTCCTCAGAATTGGGTTGAATCTGAGCAATATATGGACACAGTACTTTCTCCACGTGCACGTGCATTGTATACTAGATTTAGGATAGGCTCTCTTCCTTTGCGCAGCCTAACACACAAATGGACTAATACTAGTTGTACTTCTAAGATGTGCCCGATGGGCTGTGCCAGGGAAGAATCCATAACCCACGTCCTCTTTCAATGTTCTGCATACCACAAACAGAGGGCTCGTTGGATTATTCCATTATGTAGAAAAATGGGTTTTAGGAATTATCTACTGGCTCTGAGAGTTCTCAAATCTGATCCATCTGTTTTAGTGGCTTGTTGTCTGACAAAATATTTAGATTCTATTTGGCATTGTAGATTGAACACGCTTAAAAAAATAGGGGAAAAATTTACAACAGCTGTTGGAAGTGGCCACTGATGATCACTCACTCGTGAATTTTAATGTATGCATTTATCAATTTTATTAATTTTATAAATTTTTTGTTGTCTAAAGAATTTTTTACGTTCATATATTCTTATACTTTTTAAAGAGAAATGTTTTACTCTTATTTTATTTATTGTGTCTAGTTAGGTATGTATTTGACTCCCGATTCCGATCATGAAAAATTATGCATTTTTGCATGATCCCATAATATGGTATGAATTTTCAGAGGGAAAATGTTTATGTTCAAAGTTTTTTTATGTAGTTTAATATTTTACTTCTGAGTATTTTTATACGTAGCTTGTTGTTTTGTAAATTATGAATCTGTGATTTCTTGTGTGCTTTTATGGTATTTATCTTTACCGAAATAAAGCTAACGAACGAACGAATTGGGTTGGCAAATGATTAACTTGTCCCTGGTCCCAGAGTTTGTAGCTCTGAAATCGATGATATGACAAAATCCATGTAAAAACAATTCCATTACTGAGAGTAGTCAGGACTCTAAACTTCGTTGCCTTTTCCTGTTTCTTTTGCCAAGCTGAGAAGTTGATCTTAAAAAAATGGTAGCATTCAATTCTGACTCAAATACTGTAGGTTTGAACCCCTTCTGGATTTTTTTTGTTAAAACATGACAAACACTTCATATTATAACCCATGAAGTCAAGTATCACCCACAAAGTCAAATCATTCTATTTATGATGATGTCTTATATATACCACTTTCAGAATTAGAGCATCAGAAATATTCTTTAAACTAAATAGCCTTCTGTTTTTTCTACTTTGAAACCGCCACAAATGTCTTCACTTCCTCTGCCCATATTGTGATTCATTCAAATACGTTTGACTGCTCTGGCTCCTGTTTTGTTCTCAGAATTGAAACAAGCGTTGACAAAGCCAACAGGTATGGTTCAGAATTCTCAATCTCTGCACTTTCTATCCGTCACCACACATTGGCCCTCATTCTGACCCTGGCGGTCTTTGACCGCCAGGGCGGAGGACCGCGGGAGCACCGCCGACAAGCCGGCGGTGCTTCAATGGGGATTCCGACCGCGGCGGTAAAGCCGCGGTCGGACCGGCACCACTGGCGGGGTCCCGCCAGTGTACCGCGGCCCCATTGAATCCTCCGCGGCGGCGCAGCTTGCTGCACCGCCGCGGGGATTCTGACCCCCCCTACCGCCATCCAGATCCCGGCGGTCGGACCGCCGAGATCCGGATGGCGGTAGGGGGGGTCGCGGGGCCCCTGGGGGCCCCTGCAGTGCCCATGCCACTGGCATGGGCATTGCAGGGGCCCCCGTAAGAGGTCCCCTAAATGTATTTCACTGTCTGCTGCGCAGACAGTGAAATACGCGACGGGTGCAACTGCACCCGTCGCACAGCTTCCACTCCGCCGGCTCGATTCCGAGCCGGCTTCATCGTGGAAGCCTCTTTCCCTCTGGGCTGGCTGGCGGTCTGAAGGAGACCGCCCGCCAGCCCAGCGGGAAAGTCAGAATTACCGCCGCGGTCTTTCGACCGCGGAACGGTAACCTGACGGCGGGACTTTGGCGGGCGGCCTCCGCCGCCCGCCAAGGTCAGAATGAGGGCCATTATGCCATAAAACAGGATAGCTTAGAAAAAAAGGACTCAGTACAAGATTTGTATTATACTCATTTAACAATAATCATAGGATTTGCTATATTGTTCTGGATACTCAAACAAATAATGAAAGAACAAAATACCTTTTCCTTTTGGAGACTATCAATAAACAGTAATTTTGTAAATACTGAAGATTTCAGGCCCTGCCAAGGTCACATAAATGTCCAGTGTCATAAAGTGGGACTCCTAAAACCAGTTTCTGAAAAGGACATTCTGCAGTTAATAGGTAATGTGTTTCAACTTATGTAATGGATAAGTAAACATAATTGCAGGAGGTATTCATAAGGACTTACTTGATCCTCAAACAGCAGTCTTTTCCTAGTGATAATGAAAATTGTGTATGAGTTAGAAGTGGGGCAGGTAACAGCAGGGTGGTTTTAATTCCAATGTTTTTCAAAAATGTTTTTATAAAAAACTTAGTCCACTATTAGGAAAAGATAAAGGGCCTGATTTATATATTGTCACAGAGGGTACTCCATTCCAACAGGGACAGAGTTCCCTCCCCGCCAATATAGTGGTCCGCCCACCACATTTACATGTAGGTGGACCTTAGAATACTCTGTCTCGACCATGATTAATCACCTCCAATGGCCCTGGGGAGTAATGGCTATATAACTGGCCACCCGATTTGAATAGGCAAACAAGTGGTCATTTTTTGCAGTTTTTTACCGCCAGGTAAAACCTGGCGGTAAGGAAGAGTAAAATCAATATAGTTCTGCCCCTTGCCATAGGAGAAGACGTCCATGATGAAGGAAGCATTGTATTTTTTCTTTTCAAAAAGAGAATCCCATTTCAGGATTTTCTTTTTGACAATAAAAATTAAATACTTTGTGCTACAGGCTGCGTCCTGCTGATGCAGCCTCGTAGCAGATAGTAAAATGCATTGATAGGAACTGTCGCCACACAGCGGTTCCTGGGAATGCTTTTATAAATGACTGCCTGCTTGGTGAGCATTTGGCAGACCCACCGGCCATCTACCAGGGTTTAAATTGGGTCAAAAGTCACAGCATACCATTAGTCTAAATATTATGCAGAGAATTGGACATTAAGTATATCAGAATTGTTGGACCACTAGTGTGTTATATGCAATTCAATAAGAGCTCATATCATAGAACTTGAGACAGCATAATTTGTCTTTGAAGCTTCTTTTCTTTGCCGATTTGCAAGTTGACAGTCAGGTAACCTGTGAGTGGTGGGAAAAGAGGCTAAAAAAAGGAGAGAAATAATGGGCAGGTGAGTTGTCCCATTGTTATCTACCAAGATGTCTATGTGGGCAAAGATAGCCAAGAAGTGAAGGCCGGTATTATTCAACACAAATCCAGAATCTGATGCTAGCATATGACAACACCAACTGGCCATGTTACAAAGGTGATCCTGGTCATGTCCAGGGATTATTAGGTATAACTAATGTCACTAGCAACTGCCTCCCTGGCCCTCCGTGACCACGTTACACTACATGCTGCACTCTATATCTAGAGGCAGGTGATAAATTCTTCTCCACAATGGAGTTGGTGGAATTTTGGCCACTCCACGTTACACTTGTAACTGACTGCATTCCGCCAACCACCCCTTGGTGAAGTTTTTTCTTCTGCCTGGCTTGCCAACAGTAAGTTCACAAGCGCAAGTGAGAATTGGCATTGCCTAACAAGATTTTTGGTCGCTAAGAGGGCACCCGTAAGATTTGTCTAAGGTGGGCGGTCGTGACCGTTTGCAGTCAGAAAGCTGTCACTTCAGTAGAAAATCTACTCAAGCAGCAGCAAAACCAACTCAAGAAGCAGCACCCTCTGGCCAGCCATGTGGTGCTGTTTGCACTGAATTTTCAGTGCGGAATGAGCTCCTGGCACTAAAAATCAGGGCCAGCAGCACGGTATGCATATTTCTGCCCATTTGAAGAACTCTGCGGAATCTCATAGAGATTTCCTTTAACTCTGTGGAATTCTGTGGAATGAAACTTTGTGCGGTCCGCTCACCCCTATCTATATCCTGGCAATGGGTTATTTTGATAACAATAATAACACTATGCAGCCACCTCACAGCCCATCAATCACAATAAATGCATCATGATCTTGGATGCCTGCATTATAATGTAGAGCAGCATTTTACCGTGCCACAGTCTGCAGGATGGAAAATGTGTGACAGGGTAGTTTTATGCTGCAGCCAATTTCCAAACTATTCCAGATATTTTATACATATGATATATTTTAGGTGTCATCTCCATTTGTTTCAAAGGAAGGGGACAGAGATACTTTATCATCCTGGCTATGCTGACCAGAACTATTTGTGAACTGCCTAAGATATGAATCCTCCCTCTAAATCTCAGGATGACCCTCCTAGTGAGGCACAGGTTAGGTTTCTCTTTCTCTGACCTTCCTATTTAAAAAATTAATTAACATATTCAGGGCATGTGTTCACTACCTGATGTTTAGGAAATGCCTAGACTTTAACATCAGGCACTGGGGCCTTCTCACAAGACAATTTTCATCTATCCATAGAACTCAACTTAAGAAGAGATCCTGTTAGAGTGTAATTTTGGGGCAATAATTTGTACTAAAAAGATGTATTTAGGATGTGGTGCACTCTGGAAGCCCTAGTTCTACTTTAAGTGATTCTGCTTGTGAACAGGCATATGGCTGTCTTTACTTTTGACTTTTTATAGAGTTTTGCAATTGTGAACATTCATAGAGAGCTACCACTGAATTCAGATGTCTAATTCAATGAACTTGTATTTTCCCCTAGCACAACGAAGTGGTGGTGCTCCAACTCAAACCTTTGGTTGTAAGTATTGAATCACTTGGTATTGTAATCAATAACTGCTGTGTTGTGTAATTTTGATTGTATTCTGGTATAATCTTAAATAGCATGGTGACAGAGCAAGCATTCTACTGCCAGGGCATTATGGGAGATTTGTTGTAGCAGAGGAGCTGGTGGATCTGTTTCCTATGTGGAGTAGCGTGAATAATTTCTGTTGCTTCATTACGGACGTGAAGAGGAATACACAACAAACTGGTGAGATGGTGAATTTTACTCACATTACTAACAAAGAACCATATTTAAATGGACCAAGCTTATATATGTAACAAACTTGTTCACTATGTTATGAAGAGAGTAGGAGTACCTGCTTAGTGAACAAGTTCAGGGTAAGTGTTAGAAATGGGGTCTTTTGTTGGCAATCAGGTTACCCCCTGTCCAAGCAAGGACCCTCACTCCAGTCAGGGTAAGACACACAGAATCCAAATTATCCTGTGGCAACCCTCAGGAAGCTTGGCACTGAGTAGCCAGGCTTAACATAGAAGGCAATGTGTCAAGTGTTTGTGCAATAAATCATACAATAACACCATGTAGCACCACAAAATACACCACACAGTGTTTGGAAAGATATATAATATTTATCGGGATAAATGCAGGTCAAAATTGATTGATTGAAATGCAATAAGTATATGTTTAGATTGCACTGAAAAGTGATATGAAGTGTCTTAAGTCTTTTAAAAACAAACAAAGGCCCTCATTACAATCCTGGCGGTCGGTGTTAAAGTGGGCGTAATACCACCAACTGTTGGCTGTTAAAAAAATGGGATCATGACCATGGCGAAAACCACCAACACAGACAGCCACTTTAACACTCCAACCGCCACGGCAGTAGCAACAAACACCGCGGCGGTCACCGTCAACAGACAGGCGGAAGGCAATGTACCGCCCACACCATTACAAGGCACCAATCCGCCAGCTTTTCCGGTGCTGTACCAATGCCATCAAAAGGGAAACCGCTCACCTTTCGACACCCAAGGAAGAACTAGGACACCATGGAGCCCGAATTGCAGATCCTACCCATGTTGGTGTATCTACTAATGCACCACAAAGTGGAAAGAAGGCGGCGGCGGCGGCAACGACGACGGTGAGTACTGCACCTAGCACACAGGGGAGGGGAGGAGGGAAAAGAGAGTGACACACACACGTGCCACGCTACACCCCTACGCACAACAACACACACACATATCCAACAACATCACAGATACACCCTATAACCCCCTGAAAAAATGCAAGGACAAACAAAATGTTTTTATCTAGTGTGATATTGGAACAATAATCAGTGCACACAAATATTTACTTCAAGCACACAAGTCCGTACACCGTCCCATGAAATGTCCGTGGACCAGTGGTCCCAAAAGCATGGGCGAAGCCCACACATGACACCTGCCTCAAAACGGAGAGAACACTGCAAGGGCATCAGGTCGAGAAAAAAAACAGGCACCTCAGGGGGAGGGGGGCACCTCAGCCGGATGATGGTACGACGCCACTGTTCCTCGCGGGGGCTCCATGCCCACTGCTTGGTCCTGGGGAGTACAAAACCACAGTCTCTAAAGTCTCTCAAGTGGATGCTTTTCCCACTGCTTGCTCCTGGGGAGTGCAAAGCCACAGTCTCTCAGGTTTCTCACGGGGGTGGTTTGCCCACTGCTTGGTCCTGGGGAGTGCAAAGCCACAGTCTTTCAAGTTTCTCAAGTGGGTGGTTTGCCGACTGCTTGGTCCTGGGGAGTGCAAAGCCACAGTCTTTCAAGTTTCTCAAGTGGGTGGTTTGCCCACTGCTTGGTCCTGGGGAGTGCAAAGCCACAGTCTCTCAAGTGGGTGGTTTGCCCACATGCTCTGGAGGGGGCTTTGTGCCCAGAGTGCTTCATTCTGCCAAGCATTAGGGGACTGGATGCAGTTCTCCACTTGTTCTGGATGGGGCTTTGTGCCCAGAGTGCTTCATCCTGCCAAGCATTAGGGGAGTGGATGCAGTTCTCCACTGGTTCTGGAGGTGGCTTTGTGCCCAGTGATGCTGCACCGGGGGGGTGCCAGTTGACATCCTCTCACCTGGGTGTCTTAGCCGCACGATGTAACTGGAACAGGTAGCATGATACTCCATGGAGTCAGAGCCACACTCCATCCTGCGGTGACTTAGGCTGCCAAATGCTGGTTCGTGTCAGTGCTGGAGGTGGTGTCTCAAGTGGCATGTCCAGGGTCCAGGACGTCACCTGCAGTCTCGGACGGCTGCCCACTGGGGATGGTGCTGATGTCCGACAGAGTGGTATCAGCTGTGCAGGTGGTGGTGCTGATGGTGGTGCATGTGGCGGTGGCTGCGGCGGAGATGCTGTCAGTGCTGGCCGTGGTGCAAGTGTCTGTTGTGGTGGATGGAGACACCATACCGTCTCCAGCAGCCTTGGATGGCTGATCCTTGGGGAGGATGCTGCAGCCTGACATTGTGGCAGCGGCAGTGCAGGTGGCAGTGCAGGTGGCGGTGCAGGTGGCGGTCGGAGCGGCGGTGGTGACTGTGGTGCAGGTGGCTGCCATCCCTGATGATATGGTGGTCACCAGCCCCTCACCTGGAGACATCATGTCCTGAGGTGATGTGCCCTTTGGCTTGTGGCCCTTCCCCACCTTGGCAGTCACTGCAGGGATCTTGGCACTGTCCTCTCAGTGTTTGGGCGAGGCCTCCCCTGCTGAAAGCCGGACCCTTTTTGACCTTTGCAGGTGGTGGAATAGGGTGGTCCTTCTTATCTGTCGGTGGCACACTGGCAGCTCTGACGGGTGCCCCCTTCGATCATACCGGACTATCAGGGACCACAGCGGCTACAGCTTTGGTGGCTGAAGTGCTGGGCTGGGATCTAGACATCCTGGCCGTAGGGGAAGGACGGGGGGAGGTGTAGGAAAGTGTCAACATCAGGACAGTGCGCGCTCTACGGGTGACATAAATGCAAAAACCCAGTCCTTATACAATATCTTGTCAGTGACATTTCAAGAGGAGGCCACAACACATCTCCCTCCTATGGAAATTAAAGATCAACCCAAGATCAACCCACCACATTATGTACAAGCTGATAAGGGAATACAAGTCAAATTCCAGAGAAAATTAAAACAAGAATAGAGAAACAAAAGGAATAAAATAAATATACATATACTTGAAAACCATTGTATACAGTAAAATAAACATGAATATTGTCTTAGAATTCATTCTATACTTCTACATAACAACAAATTGCAATTGATACAGCACCGATTAAAATGTTCTGTTCTGCAGACTACCATTAGTCATCCAAATCATATTCCAATAAGTAGGAAGGTGCTTTCTTTGAAACCTGACTGTGACGGTTCTCTTCAACACCATCATTGACCTCCTCACCAGGTACGTTTACATTGTCACAATTCTTTCCTCTTCCATCACACTTTGCCAACCTGGTCATACTCCACACATTGCTATCACACAATAGAACCACATTCTTTTTTTCATGAACAATGTATTTAGGGCCCCAGTATTTAGATATTCCTTTGGTTGTCTTCACTGTTTTTTTTATAAAGACATAGGGCCTGATTCTAACTTTGGAGGACGGTGTTAAACCGTCCCAAAAGTGGCGGATATACCACCTACCGTATTACGAGTCCATTATATCCTATGGAACTCGTAATACGGTAGGTGGTATATCCGCCACTTTTGGGACGGTTTAACACCGTCCTCCAAAGTTAGAATCAGGCCCATAATCACCCACATGCCACTCCCACTCACATACATTGTGCTTATCATCAAAGAGCTTCTTGTAATTTGCTTGATGTCTCTCCACCACATCTGAATCAACCACCTTCATCCTCTCCTCATTCTTCAACCAAGCTGGATTGAGTTTGGACCCAGCAAACCTTCCCCTCAAACATTAAAAAGGTGAAAGCTTGGTTACGATGTTAGGTGTATTGTAATGCGACCACAGCTTCTCTCTGAGCACAGCTCTTAGTGGAACCCTGCTTTCCATCGCTAGCAGAGCAGACACTTTGACCAGTCTGTACATACTCTCAATGATGCCAATGGCCTGCGGTGAGTACACTGCAGTGCATAAATGTGTAATGCCCAACTCCTTCTAAAACTCCTTCATCTCATTCGACACAAAATGAACTCCATTGTCTGTGACAATAGATTTGGGGATTCCTTTTGAAGCAAGTACATCACTTAAAAATTCCAACACCATTCTGACTGTCACTGTACTCACACTGTAGTGTAGCCATTTTAAGTATAGCTCCATGCATGTTAGTTTAACATACTAGGCCGCTATGCACTTTGCCCTAGATATATTTTATTCAGCTTCACACTGTTATTTTAAAATAACCAGTTTTTACGGTCTCGTTTTAATTTCTTCTATCACGCTGTTTAGCTTAGTTCAACACTGTGTTCTCAAATAATGCATTCTTGATCGCCCTGTGCTTCAGTCAAGGCTACAGTCTAGTACATTGCCGGTAACCGTGGTAGAAGTTTAGTCTCCAGCATTCGTAGAATGCACATCCTTACGTAGGGACATTTTCTTAGAATATCTACGTGTTAGTTATAAAAACACTTTCTAGTCCTAGTACACGTCAAGAGGGAGATTCCAGCCAGGGAACCCCAACTGTATGCTGAATGTCCTGTTGCAGATGCTGATGCAGATTACCGGCCTCTGCTCAGGTATGAGGGTCGATGTCCTCCTTGGGGAACCTGAAAGGCAGGCTTAGAGCTTAACATGCTGTGCTCGAAATATAACTTAGAGAGAGAATAATCTAGCTGCACTATGATAGCCTTATTCTTGTGCTTAACTCTCATCGTTACTACTTTAATATTATTGTGTTGTGTAGTTCTGGTTATTGCGGCTCACACTTTGTTATCCAAAATGCAGTTGTTTTATTAAACCAATGCTTAAAACTTATACTGCCTCTATTGTCATTTATATATGAGACCGCACTGTGTATGAGAGAACCGGTTGTGACCTGAGTGACCACGACTTCCATGAGAAGTACTAAGATGTCTTGCGCTCGGCTGCCCAATTGTCTCTACTATTTGGAGAGATGAGGCACTGCTAGTTAGTTGGAGCAAAACCTGAATCTGGAACAGTTACTGGTACAATGGTACAGTCCTGGTTATCTCAGATTTATCACTTGTTGCAAACAGACTGCAATCTTTCACCACGCCTTCAACCTTGCTATTTAATCTTGGCCATCAATGCCCCTTCTTTAGTCTAACATTGGTCAAATTTATTCCTAAATGACCCTTTTGTGCTAAATGTCCTTCATTTGCACAATTCACAATTTTGTCTCACAATCCGACTGGCGGAATCACCCCAATTCTGTGGAAAAGATTTCAATCCTCAATACGCAGCTCTTAATGAACATTCTGAAATGCCCTCGCCTCAGGCGCAAGATCCTTAAAAATTGGCCACCCTGACACCAGTAGATTTTTGACCAGTTGCCTTGCCTCATCTTTGGCAGCTTCACAGTGCCACTCAGTCTTACCAATTTCTGATTCTTAAACACATGACAGGTTCCATCATCACTTCCTCCCTGCCAGATCTATTGGTTAGCAACCATGACGAACAGTCCTCTGGGACATTCTTTGCCACTGGAAGACACTTGAATGGAAAATTGAACTCCATTATCATTTCTACCCAACTTTTTATGTATGTATTGTCCACATTCCTGCACCCTAACAGATGAGAGAGATCTGTGATCCATCTTAAGTACAAATGGTAGAACCCACATGAAAAACGTGAAGTGTTGTATGGCCCAGGTGAAGGCCAGCGCCTTATGCTCAATCAGTCAATCAGTCAATAAAGAGTGTGAGGCAAAGGCACCAACCTTTGTTTTCACCATCACCCACCTGGGACAACACTGAACCCATCAAACTGGAGTTGGGAAAGCTTTCTTTATAAGATGGAAGTGTGCTAGGATTGGCAGTTTTGCAATCTCACTCTTTATAATCTTAAAAGCCTTCTCAGCTTCATCAGTCCACTCAAACAGTACTCTCTTCATAAGTTGTAATCAAATGGGCTGTACAACACTGACAAAAGTCCTGACAAATTTAGAGTAATACTCTGCCATGCCTACAAATTACCTGTTTCAATCAACCCAGATGCATTGGTTGAGATCTGTGAGATCAACACGCATATGGATCTTGGCCCCATTGGCCCCATTGTCTTTCAGGGCCAGGACTACTGGGGATACCACTCGAATTGCTTTATTTCCTCAATTACCTCACTTTGCAACAATTTGTTCAATTCAATCTGTAAGGACTTAACCATATGGTTTGGTACCCTCTTTGTATTGTGCACAACTGGCTTTCACATTTTTAAAAATTATTTTGTGCTGAAATCCTTTGAGAAGACCTTATTGGTTATTGAATATTCATGGAAACTCATTGACTCAGCTAATGTTTTTTTCAAAGGAAGCCACCATCATGACCTGATTGGGAGGACTGGGGTTCAAGACAATTCCATTATCCCTTTGATGTCTCCACCCCAACAAGTTGTCTCCTCTCTTGGCCATGCATATTTCCCCACAGTCTCTGCCTTTTAATTTTATCACCATCACTGTATAATCTACAAGATCTATCTTCATCCATCCATATCCTTGTGAACCATAATCAGCCTCCCACATTTTGTCTTACACCAGTGTGAACTGAGATGCAGAATCTGCCAGTGAGGTTTTTCCCACCACAAAATTACATTCTGACTTTCCTCAGGCACGTCCAGCACCTCATGCACTTTTGCAGTTTTCGAACCTAGGTAAATTGCCCTCTTTTCACACAATTGTGACTCACAGCAATTTGAGCAATACAATTAGGACTGTTTAAGACATAGTAGAAACTGCCACATTTAAATCTTTTGAATTTAGAGTATTTTCCTGCATTGGAACCCCCCACTGCCCAATCCAACAGCACCTTCACCACCCATAGTTTTCTGAGGCATGTTCCTTTGATTGCTACTCTGCACTTTGTCAATTGGCAGCTTGTCAGCAGACACCTTGCCAGGGAGTGTAGACTCGCAATCCACTGAACAAGGTGCACTCCCCTGCATTTTCGTTACCCAACCAAAGGGATGCTCCATGCCCTCCACTTTCTCAATAGTCTGTTTAAGTGAAAGATAGTTCGGTAACAGTTTCTCTTGCACTATCTGGTCATTTGTGCATCACAAAAATTGATCTCTAATGAGGGAATCAGTTAATTCACCAAATTCATAGGTACGTGCAACGTTATTTAGAGGAGCTACGTAGTTGGCTAGTCGTTCATCTTTAGTCTGAGCCTTGATTAAAAACTTGTACCTTTCTATCACCACATTTATACATGGGCTAAAATGATCTCCAGCATGGTAACAGACATTTCAAAAACATCTCTTGGCTCGCGTTTCCCAGTGCCAGTTTCAATCTCTTGTAGATGTTGTGCCCCTTTCTGCCTAAATTATGCAACAGTATTCCATAAAGGGGTATGCCCATATAACCCTACTTTTCGTGGGTCATGAACACTATGGCCCTCATTACAACCCTGGTGGTAAATCCCGCTTACCACTGTGCTGAAGTCCACCAACATAACATGGCAGCGGCGGAAATCCGATATAGGTATTATGACCCACATCTCGGAATCCGCCACAATACAGACACCCATACAAGTCAGCCACACCAAAGGTCAGTGATAAACTGACTGGCGATACCAAAACCTACACCGTCACGCCAACAAGAATACGCCCACACTATCATGACCCACTGTTAGACCTGACATGCCTTAGGGTGGTCACCCCTAACTTTTTGCCTGCCTCCCTCCACTTTTTGGACACTGTTTTTGCTGGCTTTTAATATAAGTCACCCCTAATGTGTGCCCTAGGTAACCCCTAGAGCAGGGTGCTGTGTAGGTGAAAGGCAGGGCATGTATCGGTGTAGTTTACATGTCCTGGTAGTGTAAAACTCCTAAATTCATTTTGCACTACTGTGAGGCCTGCTCCCTTCATAGGCTAACATTGGGGCTGCCCTCATACAGTATTGAAGTGGTAGCTGCTGATCTGAAAGGAGTAGGAAGGTAATATTTAGTATGGCCAGAATGGTAATACCAAATCCTGCTGACTGGTGAAGTTGGATTTAATATTACTATTCTAGAAATGCCACTTTTAGAAAGTGAGCATTTCTTTGTACTTAAATCTTTCTGTGCCTTACAATCCATGTCTGGCTGGGCTTAGTTGACAGCACCTTGTGCATTCACTCAGACACACCCCACACACAGGGTACTCAGCCTCACTTGCATACATCTGCATTTTGAATGGGTCTTCCTGGGCTGGGAGGGTGGAGGGCCTGCTCTCACACAAAGTACTGCCACACCCCCTACTGGGACCCTGGCAGACAGGATTGAACTGAAAGGGGACCTGGTGCACTTCTTAGCTACTCTTTGAAGTCTGCCCCACTTCAAAGGCACATTTGGGTATAAAACAGGGCCTCTTCCCTACCTCATCAGACACTTGCTGGAGAAGAAACCTGAACCAGAACCTGCATCCTGCCAAGAAGAACTGCCTGGCTGCCTAAAGGACTCACCTGACTGCTTTCTACAAAGGACTGCTGCCTTGCTGTTGCCCTGCTGCCTTGCTGAACTCTTGTCTGGCTGTAACAGTGCTCTCAAAGGGCTTGGATAGAGCTTGCCTCCTGTTCCCTGAAGTCTCAGGACCAAAAAGACTTCTCTTTTTCATTTGGACTCTTCGTGCGCCGAAAATTTTGACGCACAGCTTGCTCCGCGCCGAAATAATCGCAGCACACCGACGCTGATCGACGTGACACCTTTGGGGCGACCGGAACTTCGACGCATGGCCTTGCAAGGACAATGCCGCCCGACTTCCAGAGGGGAAATCGACGTGACGCCTGCCGTGAGAGCGAAACTTCAACGCACAGCCCCACAGAACGATGCGCAGCCGGAAAACAAGCAGGAGAATCCACGCAGAGACCCTGGGACATCTGGTAATCCTGCGACCCACAGAAAGAGACTGTCTGCGCGCCGGAAAACGACGCACGACTTCCCCGCGTGAAAAATAACAACGCAAGTCTGTGTGTGCTGGGGAGAAATCAGCGCACACACCATTTTTCCACGTATCTCTTCTTATGCGGCCCTTTGCGGAGATTTTCCACTCCAAACCAGGTACTTTGTGCTTGAAAGAGACTTTGTTTGCTTTTTAAAGACTTAAGACACTTTGGTGGTCATTCTGACCGTGGCGGTCTTTGACCGCCAGGGCGGAGGACCGCGGGAGCACCGCCGACAGGCCGGCGGTGCTCCAATGGGGATTCCGACCGCGGCGGTAAAGCCGCGGTCGGACCGGCACCACTGGCGGGGTCCTGCCAGTGTACCGCGGCCCCATTGAATCCTCCGCGGCGGCGCAGCTTGCTGCACCGCCGCGGGGATTCCGACCCCCCCTACCGCCATCCAGATCCCGGCGGTCGGACCGCCGAGATCCGGATGGCGGTAGGGGGGGTCGCGGGGCCCCTGGGGGCCCCTGCAGTGCCCATGCCACTGGCATGGGCATTGCAGGGGCCCCCGTAAGAGGGCCCCTACATGTATTTCACTGTCTGCTGCGCAGACAGTGAAATACGCGACGGGTGCAACTGCACCCGTCGCACAGCTTCCACTCCGCCGGCTCGATTCCGAGCCGGCTTCATCGTGGAAGCCTCTTTCCCGCTGGGCTGGCTGGCGGTCTGAAGGCGACCGCCCGCCAGCCCAGCGGGAAAGTCAGAATTACCGCCGCGGTCTTTCGACCGCGGAACGGTAACCTGACGGCGGGACTTTGGCGGGCGGCCTCCGCCGCCCGCCAAGGTCAGAATGAGGGCCTTTATATCACTTTTTAGTGATATCTCTACAATTTCACATTGCATCTTTATTCGTTTTGACCTGCAATTATCCAGATAAATATATATTTTTTTTCTAAACACTGTGTGGTGTATTTTTGTGGTGTTATATGGTGTTATTGTATGATTTATTGCACCACTTCTTTACCCATTGCCTTCTAAGTTAAGCCTGACTGCTCGTGCCAAGCTACCAGAGGATCGGCACAGGATAATTTTGGATTGTGTGTGACTTACCCTGACTAGAGTGAGGGTTCTTGCTTGGACAGAGGGTAACCTGACTGCCAACCAAAAAACCCATTTCTAACACCCACGAATCAACGTGGCGGTCTTTCAAACACGGTAATCCATTGGCGGTACACACCGCCTCGCTCAAAATACACACACTTTTTCAAAACACAACCACATTGGACATTTCGAAATATACTCACCTGATACACATACACACACCACTCCCACACACTCACACAACTATGAAACACACACCCACATTACCCTTACAATAACATTTTTGTGAAAAAGCTGAGAGAGAGAGAATAACAGACACAACACCAGCATCCACAGCCGCACATCACCATCACTCATGCAACATCCATGCACCTCAAACAACACACCCCAGCACAACACATCACATACCACAACAAACAGCACCTCACACATCATCCACACCACATTATGGCACCTCAAAGACACCCCAGGTTTTCTGAGGAGGAGCTCAGGGTCATGGTGGAGGAAATCATTTGGGGGGTAGAAGCACAGCTATTCGGATCACATGTGCAGCACACCTCCATTGCTAGGAAGATGGAGCTATGGTGGAGAATAGTCGACAGGGTCAACGCAGTTGGACAACATCCAAGAACAAGGAATGACATCAGGTAAAGGTGGAACGACCTACAGGGGAAGGTGTGTTCAGTGGTATCCAGACACCAGATTGTTGTACAGAGGACTGGTGGTGGACCCCCACGTCCTCCCCCACAACTAACAACATGGGAGGAGCAAGTCTTGGCAATACTGCATCCTGAGGGCCTCGCAGGAGTAGCAGGAGGACTGGACTCTGGCAAGTCATATCTTATTTACCATATCCCCCCACCCCATCTGCATGCCACCACATACCCCCACCCTCACCTTCACCCCCACCACTCCAACACCTCACATATGCCCCACTATCACAACCCAGCCATCCCAATACCAAGGCCTTGCATGCAACACCTAGGCATGGACCCCCATCACCAAAGCATGTCCAGTACAGATACCCACCCAGACCCCAAAACAGCAATCACACAAGGGCAAACACAATAATGCAAGCACAGGAGTGGAGGGTAACGCACCCAATGCACAATATGGCACACACAGATACTAAAACTATGCATTTACACCCCAACAGAACCCATACCCAATGTCACTGGACAGGAGGTGCCAGACATATCCAGTCCCCTCACAGAAGAGGCCCACAGTGATGACAGTATCTCTGCACGCCTGGATCAAGATAACCAGCCCGGCCCATCAGGGACCTCTGGAAGGTCAGTTCCCCTGCCACTGTCCCAAGCCACCACAGATCCTCCCCCCTCAGGAAACACCACCACAGTACCCACCCAGCGGGCCCATGCCACTGTCCCCAGGACACATCAATCAGCAGTGTGTCCACCACTACAGGGACCCCGGGCAAACCCACCAACCCAAGACAATCAGGGATCTGGGGACAGTGGCAGGGGGCACATATTTCAGGGGACAGAGGCACAGGACAACAGGGAAACTGGGAGGACTGCTGTGCGACATTGGGAGGACAGGCCCAGAGAACACACTCTCCACGAGGCACTCTCCAACATCATGGAAGCATACCACCATTCCCAGGAGACCATGGGCACGGTACTGGCCAAGTTTCAGGAGACCCAGCGGCTCCAGTAGGAACACTACCTTGGGATCAGGGAGGACTTGAAGTCCATTAACACCACCCTGGTCACCATTGCAGGGGTGCTGGCAGACCTGGCCAACACCATGAAGGACACAGTAGCACACAAACGGGCCCCTGACACTAGCCTGGACGATGAACAGCCCTCCACCTCTGCCGGCGCTTGTGGACAGGAGGCACCGCCACAGGGCCAACAGGCCACCAGCACCCCACCCCCTGCAGAAGGAGAACCACCCCGCAAACGAACCCTTAGATCCAGGAAAAAGACAGAGAATATTGCCAAGACCCCGCCAGGAAATAAGACCCTCCGGATTGACACCCTTCTGTCCCACTTTGTCACCCTGTCCACCTTAAACTGCCATTGCTCCCCTTCCTATGCTCCTTGGACAATGCACCTGTGAGACCAAGAGACTGAACTCTACCATGGACATTCCTCCACCATCACCCAAGCCCGTTGCACACACCCCTCCACTTATTAGCACAGAAATAAACACCCTTGAATCACAAATCAATCTGGAGTCAGTCTGTACTTTCACAAATGTGTAATAGCAATCTCTCAGAAATATAGCAATGTCCATGTACATGCTCAGATACCAATGTTACACAGTTTTTGGGCAGCAGTAAACATAGCAGAGGGCACAAAGTGGGACCCAGATCTGTGAAATGGAAAGGCACAGTGACATGTCAGGGTCAATACATGGAGGTAAAAAGGCAGATTTATGCTATGTCCTACAGTAATAAGAGACGTGTGAAGCAGTGCCATCCTCTTACCGGTGTCTCACTGAAAGTATTGCATGATGATGTTGTTTCAGTTGTCTTTATCTTCTTCTTCTGCCTCCTCTTCTTCACTGTCCACAGGCTCCACAGCTGCCAAAAGACCAGCATCAGGCCCATCCTCCTGCAGAAAAGGCACCTGGCGTCGCAAAGCCAGGTCGTGCAACATACAGCATGCCATGGTTATCTGGCACACCTTCTTTGGTGAGTAGTATAGGGAGCCACCTGTCAGATGGAGGCACCGGAATCTGCCCTTTAGGAGGCCGAAGATGCGCTCTATTATCCTCCTAGTTCTCCCATGTGCCTCATTGTAGCGTTCCTCTGCCCTTGTCCTGGGATTCCTCACTGGGGTCAGTGGCCATGACAGGTTGGGGTAACCTGAGTCACCTGCAGATATCGAGGGACAACTGTTAGACATCCTCCAAACATTAGGGAATCTCCCATACCCAGACACCTATTTGAACTGTGTGGGGACTTTGGGCTCACCTATTAGCCACACACAGTGCCTCTGGAGTTGCCCCATCACATAAGGGATGCTGCTATTCCTCAAAATGTAAGCGTCATGCATAGAGCCTGGATACTTGGCATTCATATGGGAGATGTACTGGTCTGCCAAAAACACCATCTGCACATTCATTGAATGGTAGCTTTTCCGGTTTTTGTACACCTGTTCATTCCTGCGGGGGGGGGGGACAAATGCCACATGTGTACCATCAATGGCACCAATGATATTGGGGATATGTCCCAGGGCATAAAAGTCACCTTTCACTGTGGGCAGATCCTCCACCTAAGGAAAAACGATGTAGGTGTGCATGTGTTTCAGCAGGGCAGATAACATTCTGGACAACGTGTTAGAGAACATTGGCTGTGACATCCCTGATGCCATGACCACTGTTATTTGAAAGGACCCACCCAACGTGGAGGGGTGCCCGTCGCACCATGACTCCCCTGATGTACTGGATCCTGGCGGTGGCATATCCTGAGTTGGATCACAGCAGCCACAAGAGGGTGAGTATACTCTCATTCAGCTGACTCTGCACGCTTGACGAGGTATCTGGGTGGGGGAGGTGGGCTGTGGGTTCCCCTAGGCCAGGGCAGACACGCAAAGGTAGATCCATTGATTTGCAGGCTCATTCCCACTCCAAACCCAAAGGTGGTATTTGCCCTCTACACCTAGTCAGGCTCCCATGGGTTCCAGCTGTGCATGAAATGGTTCTAGACAGCGTCCCCCTTGGGCATGTGCTTTTCCCTTGCACTGTTAGTGCATGGCTTAGTGCATAGGGCTGCTCCCTGTGTGTTGTGACCGCCAACGGTAGTGGTATTGCAGGCATTGACCATGGGTCTCCACTGTCTTTCCCCCCCTTTTTGTTTTGTCACACTGTCCTTATGTGCATTAGCATCATGTGGTGAATGAGCATTGATACCGGAGCAGGAGGGAGCTGCAACCCACATGGCCATTGTGGGTGAAGTAACGGAGTCAGGTGGCACCAGTGGGACGGAGTGCAAGGGGAGCTCCTCGACGGGGACAGGAGCAGACACCATCGACAGCGACTCCTCCTCTGATGGGAGCTTCCTTGCGGTGGTGGGCACCTCTGTGCCCACCGCAACAACAGGTACAGCCACCACCCACTGCCCTCCCAGGAGCCCCTCATCGAATTTCCCGTGTCCACTCACCCAGGAGGGTGGGCATCTCCTTCGCCCCAGGCACCTCAGGCCCTGCCCCAGTCAGCCCTGCTACCCTCAATGAGGAGGCTATTGACCTCCTGAGATCCATCACTGTTGGGCAATCAACCATTTTGAATGCCATCCAGGGTGTTTAGAGGCATTTGCAGCAAACAAATGCATACCTGGGGGCATTCAGTCTGGCGTGGCGGCCCAACAGAGAGCATTTCAGGCTCTGGCCTCAGCACTGTTGGCAGCCATTGTCCCTGTGTCAAGCCTCCCCCCTCCAACTTCCTCTACCCAGACCCAATCCCCTGTACCTCAGCCTTTTCCAAGCACACCATCAGACCAGCATGCACACTCATCAACACACAAGAGTGGACATGGCAAACATAATCACCACACATCCCACAGGCACTCACACATGCACCATCCCCATGTAGACACAGTAACATCCACTGCCTCCACTGTGTCCCCCTATTCCACGTCCTCCTCCTCCCTCCCTGTCCGTCTCCACTCACACCTGCATGCACTACATCTTCATCCAATACCTCCATCACCAGCATGCCCATCACTACACACCGCTCACGTGCAATCACCACCCCCACTACCATTCACAAATCCCCTGTGTCCTCTCCCAGTGTGTCTGTGAGCCCTCCTCCCAAAGTACACAAACGCAGGCACACACCCACCCAACAGCCATCCACCTCACAACAGCCCCTGGTCCATGCACCTTCACCAACATTCTGCAGACATACACCTCGTACAACCACTACCTCTTCCTCCACTCCCAAACCCTCTCCATCTTCCCATCCCAGTTTGTCTAAGAAACTCTTCCTGGCTAACATTGACCTCTTCCCTACACCTCCCCCCCGTCCTTCCCCTAGGGCCAGGCAGTCCAAGTCCCAGCCCAGTACCTCAGCCACCAAATCCTCCAGCACAGTGGTCCCAGCAAGTCCGGTCACATCACGGACTGCACCCATCAGGGCTGCCAGTGTCCCACCTAGCGAGGCCAAGGATCAGCCCATTCCACCACCTGCCAAGGTGAAGAAGGTGCCCACATGCAGGAAGGAGCAGCTGCACCAACCACCCAGCAAGGGCTCCTCCAAGCCAAAAGGGGACAGTGCCAAGGGACCAGCAGCGACATCAAAGGTGGGGAAGGGACACAAGGCGAAGGGCAAGTCAGGACAGGGCACAGACCCTCCGGCTGAGGGACCAGAGTCACCCCTTCTGGCAACCAGAACAGCAGCCTGTACGGCGGTGGACACCGCCACCGCCACTGCCACCTGCACCCGCACCGCCACCTGCACGTCTGCTGCCTCAGCAACAATCCCCAGCATTATCCCCAGTGGGCAGCCATCTGAGGCTGCAGGAGACGTCCTGCTGTGTCCCTCCACAGGTGCTGACACATTCCCCACCGCCAGCATCTCCGCCACAGACACCGCCGCAACCACCGCCACCAGCCCCGCGACGTGGTCAGACAGTGCCACCACAGTTGACATGACTATCATCCCCAGTGGCCAGCCATCCGAGGCTGCAGGAGACATCCTGGACATGGCACAGCGTACATGAGGCACAACACCCAGCACTGCTTGTACCTGCAGGTGGCAGGTGAAGCCACAGCAGGGTGGAGTGTCATCTCCGCCTCCATTGAGTATCATGCTACCTGTTCCCAGGCAATCTCGTGGCACACACACCCAGGTGAGGGAATGGGACCTGCCACACTGCATGTGAAGCACTCTGAGTGATTCTCCAGAACCAGTGGAGAATCACATCCACTCCCCCAGTCCTTGGCAGGATGAAGCACTCTGGGCACAAAGCCCCCTCCAGAACCAGTGGAGAAAAGCATCCACTCGCCCAGTCCTTGGCAGGATGAAGCACTCTTGGCACATTGCCCCCTGCAGAACCAGTGGAGAAAAGCAGCCACTCCCCCAGGCCTTGGCATGGGTGAAGCACTCTGGGCACAATGCCCCCTCCAGAACCAGTGGAGAAAAGCATCCACTACCCCAGTCCTTGGCAGGATGAAGCACTCTGGGCACAAAGCCCCCTCCAGAACCAGTGGAGAAAAGCATCCACTACCCCAGTCCTTGGTAGGATGAAGCACTCTGGGCACAATGCCCCCTCCAGAACCAGTGGAGGATCACATCCACTTGAGAGACTGTGGCTTTGCACTCCCCAGGATAAAGCAGTGGGCAAACCACCCACTGGAGAGATTTGAGAGACTGTGGCTTTGCACTCCCCAGGATAAAGCAGTGGGCAAACCACCCACTGGAGAGACTTGAGAGACTGTGACTTTTGCACTCCCCAGGATAAAGAAGTGGGCATGGAGCACCCTCGTGGAGCAGTGGTGTCGTCCGTTCATCCGGCTGAGGTGGCCCCTCCCACTCTCCCTGAGGTGCCTGTTTATTTTCGATCTGATGCCCCAGCAGTGTTCTCTCCGTTTCGAGTCAGGTATCATATGTGGGCTTCACTCATGCATTTTGGGACCACTGGTCCACGGACAATGATTTCATTACTATCCGGACTTGTGTAGTGGGTGTACATATTTGTTTATACTGATATTTTAATTTTGGCCTATCTGATTTTTCAGTAATTACACTCATTACAATCATTTCATTTTGTCCTTGCGTTCTTCCAAGGGGTGGCAGGGGGTAAATGTTATGTTGCTGCATGTATTTGTGTGTATGGTGTTGTGGGTGAGGGTGGGGGTGGGGGTGGAGGTGTTGCGTGTGTGTTTCACTCTCTTTTCCCTCCTCCCCTCCCCTGTGTGCTAGGTGCAGTACTCACCGTGGTCGTCACTGGCGTCTTTGCTGCTCCTGATACAAGAGGAGGTAAACCAACATGGGCAGGACCTGTAACTCGAGCTCCATGGCATCCTGGTTCTTCTTTGGGTGTTGAAAGGTGAGTGGTTTCCGTTCCATAGACCATTTCCGCCGTGCTTTTGATGGCTTTGGTACCGCCTGGAAAAGGTGGCGGATAGGCCTCTTGTAATACAGTGGGCGGAACCTTGTGTTCCGCCTGGCTGTTGGCGGTTGCCGCCGCAGTGTTTGTTTCTAATGCTGTGGTGGTCGGGGTGTTAATGTGGCTGTCTATGTTGGCGGATTCTGCCATGGTCGTGATCTCATTTTGTTTACCGCCGGCCTGTTGGCGGTATTACCACTGCTTTAACCTGGACCGCCAGGGTTGTAATGAGGGCCTATATATCTATATAAAATAATTGCTATACAGTAGGAAAGAATACACTGAAAAACTCTATAACAGGAAGGAGCTTATTATTTCCCTCCAGCCTCCACTCAAAAACACCTTGTTTTTAATGGTGATATGTCCCATTTTATCAGGATGTGTCTAGAATTTGAATGCATTCCTTATTATTTTAAGAGTACATGTCTTCCTGTTCATCCTGAGGAGGCCAGAAGTGTAAAGTCCAAAATGTGTCCACATAACATTCTGGAGGAGTCCACTGAGAGGTTGAAATAAAAAGATGGAATCAAGCATATGGCACACATTGCATACATGCCAACGGGACATTGAATCCCCTTTATCGTGATACTGCCCCAAAGAGCTACTTCTAACACAGTCTGTGTGTATATGATAGAGCAGCCTTCTTCCATTACTTTGGAAGACCTGACATTAATTGTTTTTTGTAATTTTGTTTGTATCTCATTGTTGGTAGTTGTAATGATGTGATATGTTCCCCCACTCATATGTTTTTAAATATCCTTACAATAAACGAACTGAGAAATGTGGACTATACTCATTTTCTTAACAAGTAAAAGTAATTGCTGGACAAAGTTTTTGAGTGGAGATAGGGAGCAAATAATAAGCTCCTTCCTGTTATAGAGTCTTTTTAGTGAATTATTTCCTCAAAAGATGCAGGATTGCTGCATGCTTGTTTAGGGGTAATGCAAGCACTGTCTTTGCTTCCAGTCCTGAATAACGGTAACAGCTTAGCCAGTGACAATGCTGCTCCATATAACATGAAATATCACAATATATGCTGCACAGGTCTCTTACATAGATCTGATGGCCTGTTAATTGTGACAGCAGTTCAATAAAGCTTGTTGAAGTAACGCTGGGTTTAATCTTCATGTGGTGAATTCGGAAGGGTGTTGGGGGAAGGCTCCCTGCCCCTCACAGCTCTACTCTTCACCAATGTTAAGATGGTACACTGGACAAAAGCTTTGGGTTCAACATCTCTATTCCATCAACAGCAGGCACAGTTTTCTTGCTTCATTCTTCACCAAAAGCTGTCCATTCTCCCCTCTACATTCTACCCGTTTACTGTGGCACCCTTGGAGTATCACTGGTAGAATACCTGGTCAAAGACCTTACAAGAGCAAGCTACAACATGGACCTTGGCAGCTCTGGGCTAGAGAACTGCCTTTGGAACCTGCTGAAGGTTTCCTGAGAATTGGGTTGAATCTGAGCAATATATGGACACAGTACTTTCTCCACGTGCACGTGCATTGTATACTAGATTTAGGATAGGCTCTCTTCCTTTGCGCAGCCTAACACACAAGTGGACTAATACTAGTTGTACTTCTAAGATGTGCCCGATGGGCTGTGCCAGGGAAGAATCCATAACCCACGTCCTCTTTCAATGTTCTGCATACCACAAACAGAGGGCTTGTTGGATTATTCCATTATGTAGAAAAATGGGTTTTAGGAATTATCTACTAGCTCTGAGAGTTCTCAAATCTGATCCATCTGTTTTAGTGGCTTGTTGTCTGGCAAAATATTTAGATTCTATTTGGCATTGTAGATTGAACACGCTTAAAAAAATAGGGGAAAAATTTACAATAGACGTTGGAAGTGGCCACTGATGATCTCACTCGTGAATTTTAATATATGCATTTATCAATTTTATTAATTTTATAAAAATGTTATTGTCTAAAGAATTTTTACGTTCATATATTCTTATACTTTTTAAACAGAAATGTTTTACTCTTATTTTATTTATTGTGTCTAGTTAGATATGTATTTGACTCCCGATACCTATCATGAAAAATTCTGCATTTTTGCATGATCCCATAATATGGTATGCATTTTCAGAGGGAAAATGTTTATGTTCAAAGTTTTTTATGTAGTTTAATATTTTGCTTCCGAGTATTTTTATACATAGCTTGTTGTTTTGTAAATTATGAATCTGTCATTTCTGGTGTGCTTTTATGGTATTTATCTTTACCGAAATAAAGCTAACGAACGAACGAATTGGGTTGGCAAATGATTAACTTGTCCCTGGTCCCAGAGTTTGTAGCTTTGAAATCGATGATATAACAAAATCCATGTCAAAACAATTCCATTACTGAGAGTACTCAGGACTCTAAACTTCGTTGCCTTTTCCTGTTTCTGTTGCCAAGCTGAGAAGTTGATCTTAAAAAAAATGGTAGCATTCAATTCTGACTCAAATACTGTAGGTTTGAACCCCTTCTGGATTTTTTTTGTTAAAACATGACAAAACACTTCATATTATGACCATGAAGTCAAGTATCACCCACAAAGTCAAATTTCTTCTATTTATGATGATGTCTTATATATACCACTTTCAGAATTAGAGCATCAGAAATATTCTTTAAACTAAATAGCCTTCAGTTTTTTCTACTTGGAAACCGCCACAAATTTCTTCACTTCCTCTGCCCATATTGTGATTCATTCAAATTAGTTTGACTGCTCTGGCTCCTGTTTTGTTCTCAGAATTGAAACAAGCGTTGACAAAGCCAACAGGTATGGTTCAGAATTCACAATCTCTGCACTTTCATTCCGTCACCACACATTATGCCATAAAACAGGAGAGCTTAGAAAAAAAGGACTCAGTACAAGATTTGTATTATACTCATTTAACAATAATCATAGGATTTGCTATATTGTTCTGGATACTCAAACAAATAATTAGAGAACAAAATACCTTTTCCCTTTTGAGACTATCAATAAACAGTAATTTTGTAAATACTGAAGATTTCAGGCCCTGCCAAGGTCACATAAATGTCCAGTGTCATAAAGTGGGACTCCTAAAACCAGTCTCTGAAAAGGACATTCTGCAGTTAATAGGTAATGTGTTTCAACTTATGTAATGGATAAGTAAACATAATTGCAGGAGGTATTCATAAGGACTTACTTAATCCCCATCAGCAGTCTTTTCCTAGTGATAATGAAATTTGTGTATGAGTTAGAAGTGGGGCAGGTAACAGCAGGGTGGTTTTAATTCCAACGTTTTTCAAAAATGTTTTTATAAAAAACTTAGTCCACTATTAGGAATAGATAAAGGGCCTGATTTATATATTGTCACAGTGGGTACTCCATTCCAAAAGGGACAGAGTTCCCTCCCCGCCAATATAGTGGTCCGCCCACCACATTTACATGTAGGTGGACCTCAGAATACTCTGTCTCGACCATGATTAATCACCTCCAGTGGCCCTGGGGAGTAAGGCCCGTAGGAGAAATGGCTATATATCTGGCCACCCGATTTGGTCATTTTTTGCAGTTTTTTACCGCCAGGTAAAACCTGGCGGTAAGGAAGAGTAAAATCAATATAGTTCTGCCCCTTGCCATAGGAGAAGACGTCCATGATGAAGGAAGCATTATATTTTTTCTTTCCAAAAAGGGAATCCCATTTCAGGATTTTCTTTTTGAAAATAAAAATGAAATACTTTGTGCTACAGGCTGCGTCCTGCTGATGCAGCCTCGTAGCAGAGAGTAAAATGCATTGATAGGAACTGTCATAACAGCGGTTCCTGGGAATGCTTTTATAAATGACTGCCTGCTTGGTGATCATTTGGCAGACCCACGGCCATCTACCAGGGTTTAAATTGGGTCAAAAGTCACAGAATACCATTAATCTAAATATTATGCAGAGAATTGGACATAAAGTATATCAGAGTTGTTGGACCACTAGTGTGTTATATGCAAGTCAATAAGAGCTCATATCATAGAACTTGAGACAGCATAATTTGTCTTTGAAGCTTCTTTTCTTTGCTGATTTGCAAGTTGACAGTCGGGTAACCTGTGAGTGGTGGGAAAAGAGGCTGAAAAAAGGAGAGAAATAATGGGCAGGTGAGTTGTCCCATTGTTATCTACCAAGATGTCTATGTGGGCAAAGATAGCCAAGAAGTGAAGGCCGGTATTATCCAACACAAATCCATAATCTGATGCAAGCACATGACAACACCAACTGGCCGTGTTACAAAGGTGATCCTGGTCATGTCCAGGGATTATTAGGTATAACTAATGTCACTAGCAACTGCCTCCCTGGCCCTCCTTGACCACGTTACACTACATGCTGCACTCTATATCTAGAGGCAGGTGATAAATTCTTCTCCACAATGGAGTTGGTGGAATTTTGGCCACTCCACGTTACACTTGTACCTGACCGCATTCCGCCAACCGCCCCTTGGTGAAGTTTTTTCTTCTGCCTGGCTTGCCAACAGTAAGTTCACAAGCACAAGTGAGAATTGGCATTGCCTAACAAGATTTTTGGTCGCTAAGAGGGCTCGTAAGATTTCTCTAAGGTGGGCGGTCGTTACCGTTTGCAGTCAGAAAGCTGTCACTTGAGTAAAAAATCTACTCAAGCAACAGCAAAATCAACTCAAGAAGCAGCACCCTGTGGGCAGCCAAGTGGTGCTGTTTGCACTGAATTTCCAGTGCGGAATGAGCTCCTGGCACTACAAATCAGGGCTAGCAGCACGGTATGCATATTTCTGCCCATTTGAAGAACTCTGTGGAATCTCTTAGAGATTTCCTTTAACTTTTTGGAATTCTGTGGAATGAAACTTTGTGCGGTTCGCTCACCCCTATCTATAGCCTGACAATGGGTTCTTTTGATAACAATAATAACACTATGCAGCCACCTCACAGCCCATCAATCACAATATATGCATCATGATCTTGGATGCCTGCATTATAATGTAGAGCAGCATTTTACTGTGCCATAGTCTGTGCAGGATGGAAAATGTGTGACAGGGTAGTTTTATGCTGCAGCCAATTTCCAAACTATGCCAGATATTTTAGACATATGATATATTTTAGGTGTCATCTCCATTTGTTTCAGAGGAAGGGGACAGAGATATTTTATCATCCTGGCTATGCTGACCAGAACTATTTGTGAACTGCCTAACATATGAATCCTCCCTCTAAATCTCAGGATGACCCTCCTAGTGAGGCACAGGTTAGGTTTCTCTTTCTCTGACCTTCCTATTTAAAAAATAATTAACATATTCAGGGCATGTGTTCACTACCTGATGTTTAGGAAATGCCTAGACTTTAACATCAGGCACTGGGCCCTCCTCACAAGACAATTTTCATCTATCCATAGAACTCAACTTAAGAAGAGATCCCGTTAGAGTGTAATTTTGGGGCAATAATTTGTACTAAAAAGATGTATTTAGGATGTGGTGCACTCTGGAAGCCCTAGTTCTACTTTAAGTGATTCTGCTTGTGAATAGGCATTGGGCTGTCTTTACTTTTGACTTTTTATAGAGTTTTGCAATTGTGAACATTCATAGAGAGCTACCACTGAATTCACATGTCTAATTCAATGAACTTGTATTTTCCCCTAGTACAACGAAGTGGTGGTGCTCCAACTCAAACCTTTAATTGTAAGTATTGAATCACTTGGTATTCTAATCAATAACTGCTGTGTTGTGTAATTTTGATTGTATTCTGGTATAATCATAAATAGCATGGTGACAGAGCAAGCATTCTACTGCCACGGCATTAGGATTGATTTGTTGTGGCAGAGGAGCTGGTGGATCTGTTTCCTATGTGGAGTAGCGTGAATCATTTCTGTTGCTTCATTACGGACGTGAAGAGGAATATACAACAAACTGGTGACATGGTGAATTTTACTCAGATTACTAACAAAGAACCATATTTAAATGGACCAAGCTATTGTATGTAACAAACTTGTTCACTATGTTATGTAGAGAGTAGGAGTACCTGCTTAGTGAACAAGTTCAGGGTAAGTGTTAGAAATGGGGTCTTTTGTTGGCAGTCAGGTTACCCCCTGTCCAAGCAAGGACCCTCACTCCAGTCAGGGTAAGTCACACACAATCCAAATTATCCTGTGCCAACCCTCAGGAAGCTTGGCACTGTGTAGCCAGGCTTAACGTAGAAGGCAATGTGTCAAGTGTTTGTGCAACAAATCATACAATAACACCATGTAGCACCACAAAAATACACTACACAGTGTTTAGAAAGATATATAATATTTATCGGGATAAATGCAGGTCAAAATTATTAAAATGCAATAAGTATATGTTTAGATAGCACTGAAAAGTGATATGAAGTGTCTTAAGTCTTTTAAAAACAAACAAAAGCCCTCATTACAATCCTGGCGGTGGGTGTTAAAATGAGCGTAATACCACCAACAGGCCGGCTGTTAAAAAAATGGGATCACGACCATGGCGAAAACCACCAACACAGACAGCCACTTTAACCCTCCAACCGCTACGGCAGTAGCAATAAACACCGCGGCGGTCACCACCAACAGACAGGCGGAAGGCAATGTACTGCCCACACCATTACAAGGCACCCATCCGCAAGCTTTTCCGGTGCTGTACCAATGCCATCAAAAGGGAAACTGCTCATGTTTCGACACCCAAGGAAGAACTAGGACACCATGGAGCCCGAATTGCAGATCCTACCCATGTTGGTGTATCTACTAATGCACCACAAAGTGGAAAGAAGGCGGCAGCGCCAACGACGACGGTGAGTACTGCACCTAGCACACAGGGGAGGGGAGGAGGGAAAAGAGAGTGACACACACATGCGCCACGCTACACCCCTACCCACAACAACACACACACATATCCAACAACATCACAGATACACCCTATAACCCCCTGGAAGAACGCAAGGACAAAACGAAATGAGTTTATCTAGTGTTATATTGGAACAATCAGCTAGATCAAGAGAAAAGCAAATAATCAGTGTACACAAATATTTGCTTCAAGCACACAAGTCCGTACACTGTCCCATGAAATGTCCGTGGACCATTGGTCCCAAAAGCATGGGAGAAGCCCAGACATGACACCTGCCTCAAAACGGAGAGAACACTGCAAGGGCATCAGGTCGAAAAAAAACAGGCACCTCAGGGGGAAGGGGAGGGGGTCACCTCAGCCGGATGATGGTACAACGCCACTGTTCCTCGCGGAGGCCCCATGCCCACTGCTTGGTCCTGGGGAGTGCAAAACCACAGTCTCTAAAGTCTCTCAAGTGGGTGCTTTGCCCACTGCTTGCTCCTGGGGAGTGCAAAGCCACAGTCTCTCAGGTTTCTCACGTGGGTGGTTTGCCCACTGCTTGGTCCAAGGGAGTGCAAAGCCACAGTCTTTCAAGTTTCTCAAGTGGGTGGTTTGCTGACTGCTTGGTCCTGGGGAGTGCAAAGCCACAGTCTTTCAAGTTTCTCAAGTGGGTGGTTTGCCCACTGCTTGGTCCTGGGGAGTGCAAAGCCACAGTCTCTCAAGTGGGTGGTTTGCCCACATGCTCTGGAGGGGGCTTTGTGCCCAGAGTGCTTCATCCTGCCAAGCATTAGGGGTGTGGATGCAGTTCTCCACTTGTTCTGGACGGGGCTTTGTGCCCAGAGTGCTTCATCCTGCCAAGCATTAGGGGAGTGGATGCCGTTCTCCACTGGTTCTGGAGGGGGCTTTGTGCCCAGTGATGGGGGGGGGGTGCCAGTTGACATCCTCTCACCTGGGTGTCTTAGCCACATGATGTAACTGGAACAGGTAGCATGATACTCCATGGAGTCAGAGCCACACCCCATCCTGCGGTGACTTAGGCTGCCAAATGCTGGTTTGTGTCAGTGCTGGAGGTGGTGTCTCAAGTGGCATGTCCAGGGTCCAGGACGTCATCTGCAGACTCAGACGGCTGCCCACTGGGGATGGTGCTGATGTCCGACAGAGTGGTATCAGCTGTGCAGGTGGCGATGCTGATGGTGGTACAGGTGGCGGTGGCTGCGGCGGAGATGCTGTCAGTGCTGGCCGTGGTGCAAGTGTCTGTTGCGGTGGATGGAGACACCATACCATCTCCGGCAGCCTTGGATGGCTGATCTTTGGGGAGGATGCTGCAGCCTGACATTGTGGCAGCGGCGGTGCAGGTGGCAGTGCAGGTGGCAGTGCAGGTGGCGGTGCAGGTGGCGGTCAGAGCGGTGGTGTTGACTGTGGTGCAGGTGGCTGCCATCCTTGATGGTATGGTGGTCACCAGCCCCTCAATGGGAGACATCGTGCTCTGAGGTGACGTGCCCTTTGGCTTGTGGCCCTTCCCCACCTTGGCAGTCACTGCAGGGATCTTGGCACTGTCCTGTCAGTGTTTGGGCGAGGCCTCCCCTGCCTCAAGCCGGACCCTTTTTGACCTTTGCAGGTGGTGGAATAGGGTGGTCCTTCTTATCAGTCGGTGGCACACTGGCAGCTCTGACGGGTGCCCCCTTCGATCATACCGGACTAGCAGGGACCACAGCGGATACAGATTTGGTGGCTAAAGTGCTGGGCTGGGATCTAGATTTCCTGGCCGTAGGGGAAGGACGGGGGGAGGTGTAGGAAAGTGTCACCATCAGGACAGTGCGCGCTCTACGGGCGACATAAATACAAAAACCCAGTCCTTATGCAGAGGCATATTTCATGCATTGTGTTTCTGTGCAGTAGGTTAACCTTTTGCATTGCATAACTTTCACCTTGAAAAGTCATTAATGCTGTTTGTAATTCATTGTTCATTTGCAAGGCTTGTTTGCAGGACTACAGGGTGTGGTCCTTTATTCTAAGACTTTCTAGAAGCCTTTCTTGCACCATGGTTGGGTGTGGCTCGTGGGCGGGGCTTGGCTCTATATTAGGGAGCCAGCCCAGCTCCACATGCTCACTATTCAGAGGTCCCGGGGCAGAGCAGCAGCATTTTCCAGAGCTCCTGTCCTGGAGGCCTACCCAGCCATTTCCAGGCCTGCTCTAGCTTATTTGGTGATCTTCAGGCAGGGCGGTAAGGCGGAGGTCGGGTTAGGCCCCCAACCCTGTTTTCCAGTAACATTCGAGTTTTGGGCCTAAACTTGAAATCGTGTGCATGCGATCATTTAATGGCATTTGCATTGTGAATTCCGAATTGGGAACAGTGTGCCCAATTCTTTCCATGCATTTTGTTTTCGGCATTCAGATCGTCAGTGTGCGCAATCATTTCATGGCATTTGCACTGTGAATTCGGAATCAGCAACAGTTTGCGCAATTCTTTCCAGGCATTTATTTCGTGGCATTCAGATCGGCAGTGTGCACGATCATTTCATGGTCTTTGAATTGTGAATTCCGAATCGGCAACAGTGTGTGCGATTCTTTCCAGGCATTTATTTTGTGGCATTCAGATCGGCAGTGTGCACGATCATTTCATGGTCTTTGAATTGTGAATTCCGAATCTGCAGCAGTATGTGCGACTCCTTTTCAGGCATTTACTTCTTGGCATTCAGATCGGCAGTATGTGCAATCATTTCATGGCATTTAACTTGTGACTTCCGAATCGGCAACAGTGTGCGCGATTCCTTCCAGGCAGTTACTTCGTGGCATTCAGATCTGCAGTGTGCACGACCATTTCATGACGGTTGTATCGTAAATTCTGAATCGGCATCAGAGTGCGCGATTCTTTTTCCCTGCATTTAAATCTTGAATCATAGATCAGCGTTGTGCGCGATCATTTCATTGTATAATTATCTAGATGTTCGAATCGGCAACAAAGTGCACAATTCTTTCCTGATGCTTAACTTTTGACATACAGATCGGCGGAGTGTGCAATAATTTCTAGACATTGAAACTTAGATGAGTGGTTTGATTAAAGAGCACAATATTCCCTGAACATTTAAGTCTTGAAACTCTTAATCAGAAAGTGACGTAGGAGTGTATTTCATGGTACTTGCACGTTCATTCATGTAGAGAAAAAAACATGTGTTCTTTGATTCTTGCTACAATGCAGAGAGTGTTCAAAGCAGTATTTTGGAGAGAGTTTATTGTTCAAAATATAATATGCTAATTCTGGAATATCCATGTGAAAACCTTGCATAACCTTTTCTTGTTTCCCAGGTACCTAGATTCTTGAGGCCTAGTTATAGTGAAGTCTTAGGCCATTCATGTTTTTTAGCATAAGTGTTTTATTTGAAACAAAACTTATTGAAGGTCATTGTGATTAATCTTGCAATTGTGTTGTTTAACTCCCACAGGTCTCCTTCCCTGCTGTTCCCAACCCAAAAAACCATTTCCCCACTTGGCCATTCTTTAACTCTGTGCTATATAACTAGTGGAGTTTGGAGCTGCCAAGAGGTGGGACATGTTGGGAACATGCGCAAGCCCCAAGGATCTGGTCTCCTTGACAGGAATAGGTTAATGTTAGCTTGGAAAAGGTTTTTGGACACACTTGGACGGGAAGATGAAGGGGGTATGGGAGTGGAGGAATAGGTAGTGGTTGTAGGAGGTGTACGTCTGCTGAGTTTGGGTGAAGGTGCATGGGCTGGAGGCTGTTGTGAGGTGGATGGCTGTTGAGTGGGTGTGTGCCTGCGTTTGTGTACTTTGGGAGGAGGGCTCACAGATACACTGGGAGAGGGCACAGGGGACGTGTGAATGGTAGTGGGGTGGTGATTGCATGTGAGCGGTGTGTAGTGATGGGCGTGCTGGTGATGGAGGCAGTGGCTGATGATGTAGTGCATGCAGGTGTGAGTGGAGACGAGGTGGAGGACGTGGGGGAAGGGGACACAATGGGGGTAGTGGATGTTGGTATGTGTGCATGGGTATGGTGCTTGTGTGAGTGCCTGTGGGATGTGTGGTGCTTATGTTTTCCTGAGACACTTTTGTGTGTTGATGTGTGTGCATGCTGGTCTGATGGTGTGCTTGGGATAGGGTGAAGTAGAGGGGATTGGTTCTGGGTAGTGTAAGTTGGAGGGGGGAGGCTGGACACAGGGACAATGGCTGCCATCAGTGCTGAGGCCAGAGCCTGAAATGCTCTCTGTTGGGCCGCCACACCAGAATGAATGCCCTCCAGGTATGCATTTGTTTGTTGCAAATGCCTCTCGACACCTTGGATGGCATTCAGAATGGTTGACTGCCCAACAGTGAGGGATCTCAGGAGGTCAATAGCCTCCTCACTGAGGGCAGCAGGGCTGACTGGGGCAGGGCCTGAGGTGCCTGGGGTGAAGGAGATGCCCACCCTCCTGGGTGAGCGGGCACGGGAAACTCGCTGAGTGGCTGCTGGGAGGGCGGTGCTGGTAGGGGCTGTGGCGGCTGTACCTGTTGTTGGGGTGGACACAGAGGTGTCTGCCACCGCCAGGGAGCTTCCATCAGAGGAGGAGTCGCTGTCGCTGGTATCCCCTCCTGTCCTCGTCGTGGAGCTCCCCTCACCCTCCATCCCACTGGTGCCTTCACCCTCTGTGGATTCACCCTCCTGGGCCATGTGGGATGCAGCTTCCTCGGTCGCCGGTGCCTCTGCTCCTCCGCCAGATGATGTTAATGCACACAACAGGGTGACAAAACAAGAAGGGGGGAAAGACAGAGAACACACACGGTCAATGCCAGCAACACCACTACCGTTGGCTGACACAACACACAGGGAGCAGCCTTATGCACTAGGTCATGCACTACCAGTTAGTAGGAAAGTCACCAGGCTATGGGGTACAATGCCTAACGCCATTAGCTGCACACCTGAAACCCACAGGAGCCTGCCCAGTAGTAGATGCCCACTAACACTATTGCGGTTGGAGTGCCTCAGAGCCTTCCCAACAAGGGACGTACACTGCCATGTTCGCCCTGGCCTAGGGGCAGCCACAGCTCACATCCCCCACCCAGATACTTCCTAAAGCGCGCAGAGGCAGCTTTATGACACAGTACTCATCCCCTTGTGGCCTCAAGTGCCCATCAAACTCCAGATGGGCCACCGCCAGAATGCAGAACATCAGGGGGGTCATGGTGCGACGGGCACCCATTCCACATTGGGAGGCCAGCCCCAGCTGGGCCTCCGCCATCTTCTTGCTCCAGCGGCGCAGGTCCTCCCATCTCTTGCAGCAGTGGGTGCTCCGTCTATGATAGACCCTCAGGGTCTGCACTGCCTTGGCGATGGCACGCCAAATATCCTTCTTCTGGTGGGTGCTGACCTAGAGGATAGGTACAGGAGGAAAGGACATTACTCACCCGTCCGGACCGTCAGACTCATTGCCCACCAGTTCCCAACCATGCCCTGATGCACATACACTCACCATCCTCACATGCAGCCCTCAGCTCCCACCAACATGTATCTTCCATCCACATCACTCCAAACAGGCATTGCCCATGCATCATGCTCACAGTGTACTCACCTGTTTGTCTGGAGGACTGTAGAGTAGCGTGTACTGGGGGAGGACCCCATCCACCAGTTTGTCCAACTCCTCCGCGGTGAAGGCAGGGGCCCTTTCCCCAGACACTCGAGCCATTGTCGCTTCCAAACACAGGTCACAGCAGCACTTGCAGTGTAGGTCCTCGCCTGTTGAAGGTCAGGTATCAAGTGAGTGAACAGATAGAAAATGGCGGTCACGTCCACGGCGGTGCGTACCGTCACCACCACCGGTGTCCATCGCCATTGGCTCCTGGAACCTATAGGGCCCAATGATAACCAATGCTGAATTACGCGGCGGTCTTCGACCGCCTACTGCGACACAGCACAACGCCAGCAGTTACCTGATTTCCCCTTGTCCCTCCTCACAAGGTTGGCAGCTGCGATTTCAGGAGGGTACATGGCATGGCACCTAACTGCATCACAGCACATTTTGGCACATATACGGACTAACTACACCACACATGGATTTACTCACATTACTGCAGACACACTTGTGCAACCTATGTGGTACATGACCCTCTGCTCACCGTTCTCCTCCATAGGATGGGGCAGATGATGAGATGGCGGCATCCTATGGTGTACAGACCCCTGGTGGACCTGTCGACAATGGAAGACAGACACATCATAATCACCTACAGACTTGATCGTGCCACAATCCAAGACCTGTGTGCCCAATTGGAGCCAGACCTGATGTCATCTATCCGCCATCCCAAAGGAATCCCCCCATTAGTGCAGGTCCTGTCAGTGCTCCATTTCCTGGCAAGTGGCTTCTTTCAAACAACAGTGGCCATGGCATCAGGGATGTCTCAGCCAATGTTTTCTAACGTGTTGACCAGAGTGTTGTCTGCCCTGCTGAAACACATGCGCAGCTACATCGTGTTTCCCAAGGTGGGGGATTTGCCCACAGTGACGGCTGACTTTTATGCTCTGGGACATATCCCCAACATCATTGGTGCCATTGATGGTACACATGTGGCATTTGTACCCCCCCGCAGAAATGAACAAGTGTACAGAAATAGAAAAGGCTACCATTCGATGAATGTGCAGATGGTGTGTTTGGCAGACCAGTACATCTCTCATGTGAATGCCAAGTATCATGGCTCTGTGCATGGCGCCTACATTTTGAGGGATAGCAGTATTCCTTATGTGATGGGCCAACTCCAGAGGCTCCGGTTGTGGCTAATAGGTGAGGCCAAGGTCCCCACACAGTATGAGTAGGTGTCTGGGTTTGGGGTAGTCCCTAAGGGTTAGTTTGTGTCTAACAGTTATCCCTCGACATTTGCAGGTGACTCTGGTTATCCTAACCTCTCATGGCTACTGACCCCCATGAGGAATGCCAGGACAAGGGCAGAGGACCGCTACAATGAGGCACATGGGTGAACTAGGTGTATTATTGAGAGGACGTTCAGCCTCCTGAAGGCCAGATTCCGGTGCCTCCATCGAACAGGTGGCTCCCTATACTACTCACTGAAGAAGGTGTGCCAGATAATTGTGGCATGCTGCATGTTGCACAACCTGGCATTGCAACGCCAGGTGCCTTTTCTGCAGGAGGATGAGCATGGTAATGGTCTTGTGGCAGCGGTGGAGCCTGTAAACAGTGAGGAAGAGGAGGAAGAGGAGGCAGAGGAAGAAGATATTGACAACCAAACGGACATCATCATGCAGTACTTCCAGTGACACACAGGTAAGAGACTGTAACTCCTCGTCACATTTCTGAATACTGTAGGACATTGTAGAAGTCAGCCTCCTAACCGCTGTCTATGGACACTGACAATTCACTTTGGATTTCCATTTTTCAGATCTGGGTACCCCATTCTGCCTTCTGCTATATGTACTGCTGCCCAACAACTGTCATACATTGGTATGAGCAAATGAACATTTACATTGCTATTTGTAACTAATGTTGCCATCATACATTTGAGAAAAATCAGACTAACTCCAGATTGGTTTGTGCTTAAAGGGTGTTTATTTAGGGGCTAATAAGTATTGGGGTATGAGCAAGGGGCTAGGGTGACGGTGGAGGAAGTACCATAGTAGAGTCCAGTCTCTTGGTATCACAGGTACATTGTCCAATGGAGCATAGGAAGGGGAGAAATGGCAGTTCATTTTGTACAGGATGACATAGTGGGACAGAAGGGTGACAATCAGGAGAGTCTTATTTCCTGGCGGGGGTCTTGGCAATGTTATCTATCTTCTGCCTGGATCGCAGGGACCATTTGTGGGGTGGTTCTCCTTCTGCAGGGGGAGGGGTGCTGGTGGCCTGTCGGTCCTGTGGCGGGGCCTCTTGCCCACTAGCGCCGGCGGAGGTGGAGGGCTGTTCCTCGATTTGGCTAGTGTCAGGGGCCCTTTGTTGTGCCACTGCCTCCCTCGTGGTCTTGCCTATGTCAGCCTGCACCCCTGCTATGGTGACCAGGATGGTGTATATGTTGGTGAGGTCCTCCCTGATCCCCATGTATTGTCCCTCCTGCAGCCGCCGGGTCTCCTGAAACTTGGCCAGTACCGTGCCCATGGGCTCCTGTGAATGGTGGTATGCTCCCATGATGTTTGAGAGTGCCTGGTGGGGGGTCGGTTCCCTGGGCCTGTCCTCCCCCTGTGGCACAGCAGTCCTCCCAGCTTCCCTGTTGTCCTGTGCCTCTCTCCTTTGAACCGTGTGCCCACTGCCACTGACCCCAGGTCCCTGATCGTCCTAGGTTAGTGGGGTTGCCTGGGGTCCCTTTAGGGGTGGACACACTGCTGATTGATGTGTCCTGGGGACAGTGGCATGGGCCTGCTGGGTGGGTGCTGTGGTGGTGTTTCCTGAGGGGGAGGTTCTGTGGTGGCTTGGGACTGTGGCAGGGTAACCAACTGTCCATAGGTCCCCGATGGGCCAGGCTGGCCATCTTGATCCAGGCCTGTAGAGCTACTGTCATCACTGTGGGCCTCTTCTGTGGGGGGACTGGAAATGGCTGGCACCTCCTGTCCGGTGACATTGGGTAGGGGTCCTGTTGGGATGTAAATGCATTGTTATATTATCTGCCTGTGCCATCTTGCAATGGGTGTGTTTCCCTGTATTACTGTGATTGCACTATCGCCTTGGCCCTTGTGTGAGTGGTGATTTTGTGCCCTGGGTGAGTCTCTTTATTGGAAATGCTTTGGTGATGGATCTCCATGCATGTCTGTGATGGGTGTCCATGCATTGTTGTTGAATGCAGGGCTTGGTTGAGGGAGTGATGGGTTGTGATGGTGGTGTGTGTGGGAGGTGGTGGAGTCATGGGAGACAGGGTGAGGGTGAGGGTGCGAGTATGTGACGGCATGCAGGTAGGGTGGGGGGGATATAGCAGTAAAGATTTGCCTTACCAGAGTCCAGTCATTCTGCTACTCCAGCGGGGCCCTCAGGATACATGATCGCCAAGACTTGCTCCTCCCATATTGTTAGGTGTGGGGGAGTAGGTGGGGGTCCACCGCCAGTCCTCTGCACAGCTACCTGGTGTCTTGCTACCATGGAACGTATCTTCCCCCGTAGGTTGTTCCACCTCTTCCTGATGTCATCCCTTGTTCTTGGATGCTGTCCCACTGCGTTGACCTTGACCACAATTCTCCGCCATAGCTCCATCTTCCTTGCAATGGAGGTCTGCTGCACTTGTGATCCGAATAGCAGTGGCTCTACCCGGATGATTTCCTCCACCATGACCCTAAGCTCCTCCTCAGAGAACCTGGGGTGTCACCTTTGAGGTGCCATGATGTGGTATGAGTGATGTGTGAGGTGATGGGTGATGTGATGTGTGGGGTGATGTGTTGGGGTGATGGTGTTCTGTGCATCTGGATGCTAGTGTGGTCTTTGCTTTTCACTCTCTCTCTGCTTCTTCAAAGTTTCTCACTGTAAGGGGCTGTGGGTAATGTGGGTGTGTGTTTTATGGTGGTGTGAGTGTGGTATGTGTATGTGTGTCAGGTGTGTGTATTTTGAAATGTCCAATGTGGTTGTGTTTTGTAAGTGTGTGTGTATTTTGAGCACGGTGGTGTGTGCCACCAATGGTTTACCGCGGTTGAAAGACCGCCGCGTTGATTTGTGGGTTGTGATACTGTGGGCGTATTCCTGTTGGCGTAATGGTGTGGGTTTTGCTATCGCCAGTTTATCACTGACCTTTGATGTGGGGGACTTGTGTTGGTGTCTGTATAGTGGCGGATTTCTCAGTGTGGGTCATAATACCCGTTGCGGATTCCCTCTGTGGTCACGGTATGGTGGCACCCGTCGGAACGGCGGTAAGCGGGATTTACCGCCAGGGTTGTAATGAGGGCCAAAGTCTCTCACAAGTGCAAAGTACCTGGTTTGTGTGAAAAATCTCCGCAAAGAACTGCAGAGGAGGAGAAGCGTGGAAACAAAGGGTTGTGGGTCGATTTCTTGGGCTGTCGTTTAGTTTTCATGCAGGGATGGTTGTGCGTCGAATTCCGGCGCTCGGTCGTGGATCCTCTTTGGGTTGTAGGGTTTTCAGACACCCTGGGGACGGTGCGTGGATTTCCTGCACTGACAGGACGAAGTCACAGGAGCTGTGTCGATCCGGTGGGCGTTGCATCGAATTTTCTACCTCACGGCAGGCGCTGCATTGATTCCTCTCTAGAAGTCGGGCTGCATCATTCCGGGTCGACTGTACGTCAGTCCAGTGGGCCGTGCGGCTAATTTTCTGGCGCTGCATTGATCTTCTCATTGTGAAGTCGGGCTGTGTCGTTCCGGGTCGGTGTGCAGTGAAACTTTCACGCTGTGCTTTGTTTCTGGCAGGCTGTGCGTCGAATTTCTCCGCACAAGGAGTCCTTCTTGAAGAGATGAATTCTTTTTGGTGCTGAGACTTCAGGGAACAGGAGACAAGCTCTATCCAAGCCCTTTGAGAGCACTTCTTCACCTCAGCCAGAGAGCAGCAATACAGCAGGGCAACCGCAAGGCAGCAGTCCTTCACAGAAAGCAGTCAGGTGTGTCCTTTGGGCATTCAGGCAGTTCTTCTTGCCTGGATGCAGGTTCTGGTTACAAGTTTCTTCTTCAGGAAGTGTCTGAGTTGGTAGGGGCAGAGGCCCTGTTTATATACCCAAATGTGCCTTTGAAGTGGTGGAGACTTCAAAGAGTGGCTTAGAAGTGCACCAGGTCCCCTTTCAGCTCAATCCTGTCTGCCAGGGTCCCAGAAGGGGGTGTGGCAGTCCTTTGTGTGAGGGCAGGCCCTCCACCCTCCCAGCCCAGGAAGACCCATTCAAAATGCAGATGTATGCAAGTTAGGCTGAGTATCCTGTGTCTGGGGTGTGTCTGAGTGCATGCACAAGGAGCTGTCAACTAAACCTAAGGCACAGAATGATTGAAGTGAAGAGAAATGCTCACTTTCTAAAAGTGGCATTTCTAAAATAGCAATACTAAATCCAACTTCACCAGTCAGCAGGATTTTATATCACCATTCTGACCATACTAAATATGACCTTCCTACTCCTTTCAGATCAGCAGCTACAACTCAAACAATGTATGAGGGCAGCCCCAATGTTAGCCTATGAAGGGAGCAGGCCTCACAGCAGTGTAAAAACAAATTTAGGAGTTTTACACTTCCAAGGACATGTAAACTACACAGGTACGTGTCCTGCCTTTTGCCTACACAGTACTCTGCCCTATGGGTTACCTAGGGCATACCGCAGAGGTGTCTTATATGTAGAAAAAGGGGAGTTTTAGGCTTGGCATGTACTTTTAAATGCCAAGACGAATTTGCAGTCAAACTGCACACACAGGCCTTGCAATGGCAGGCCTGTGACAAGGTTGAGAGGCTACCTAAGTGGGTGGCACAATCAGTGCTGCAGGCCCACTAGTAACATTTAATCTATTGGCCCTGGGCACATATAGTGCATTCTACTAGGGACTTACAAGTAAATTAAATAGTCCAATTTCACCAATGTTACCATGTTTAAATGGAGAAAGCATATGCACTTTAGCACTAGTTAGCAGTAGTAAAGTGTGCAGAGTCTTAAAACCAGCAAGAACAGTATCTAAAAAGTGGAGGGAGGCAGGCAAAATGTTAGGGGTGACCACCCTAAGACTGTCAGGTTTAACAGTAAGCAACAGACTTGGCTGCATTATTGAGCAGCTATAAACCTTATACTGCCAAAAATTCAACCTCATTTTCTACGTTTCAAAGAGTACTGTCACCGCCTCGCGAGGAACCATTAATCGGCTGCATTTTTTGAGCAGCAGTGAGTTCCTTGATTCATGACTGTGCACGCACCTGTGATTCGCAGAGAAGGAAGCAACGTAACACAAGTCACTGGGAGCTACTGTATCAAATCACAAAGCAAACAAATTGGCTAGCAACAAACTCGCAAAGAAACTAGTGTACATCAATAGGGATTTCTGGACACACTAGTACAACGTGAGCATGGGGTCACTCAGCATGACTAAACACAACTTTACTGTGGCATTGTTTTTTTTTTTTTTGGTCAGAAGAAGCAACACCAGAAATACAAACTGCTTTGAGGAAATGTGGTTATTGTTTGACAGGATATACATACATCCACATGCTATGTGGGATATATATACACAGGAAACAGGTGCAAGTTTATTGTATGCTGGTCATATTCTAACCTACAAGTATAATGTTACTGGGTCTTAAGTACTTGTCCTTGTCGTGGAATACACTGAGCCACTTGCTTATCTAAATTGCAAACTGAAGGCCACTGCAAGTGGAGATCTAAATACTTTCACTGAAGCATTGCAGGATTTAGATAACAACTTTACACCTAAAGTATGTATTGGTATCACTAGATTTAAGTTTTTTCAATGCAAACACAACAAAGGTGTACCAGGTGATGACTATGTTGCAGACTTTAAAAATAAATCTATTGACTGGAAGTTTGGAAATGTACATGATGACTTCATAAGAGATCAATTGCTTATGCACCCACAAAATTCTGCAATTCAGGAACAGTTGTGGCTAATTGGGGATTCACCACTTGTAGAAGTGATGGCAGTCGTCCGTAAAGCAGAATCTCTGGGAGATGTGCTATGGAATTGAAAGAATCTGATAAGGAGAGGGACAGTGTTTATCAGATAACTTCACGCAAGGCAAATGAGAACAAACATGAACGTGTTGTCAAGGAAAAGCAAAAGAGTAAAAAAATTATAATAAATTTATCGTTGTGACAGCAAAAAGCATCTTGTGCATAGCAAGAATTGCCCAGTACTGAAGCAGAAGTGTAGCAATTGCAGATTAAGTGGTCATTTTGCGAGAGTATGTAAGAAAAGAAGGCGTAACGTCCAGTGTGTATATGAAAACAATAGCCCAAGTGAGAGTGATGTTGAAAATGAGACCACACTTGACAGTATCAAGAGCCTACAGGAGGACAAATTTGTTCTGAGCACAAATGAGAGCAATGCTAAGAATAAACCATGATGCAACATGACTATAAGGGGTAAATCCATAAATATTTATGCAGACTCTGGTTCACCCTTTACCATCGTTAATGAGGAAGTGTGGAAGAACACATTTGCTGAAAAAATGGGTTCACATTTCTTAGCACCTGATATCAATCCTGAAAGCTATGTGGGTTAGAAAATTGACATGCTGGGTTTTAGATGATTGCCATTCTCATTGAAAGATAGACATTCAAGAGGCAAACTTCATGTGACAGGAAAAGGACCATCAGTTTTAGAATGGCTTGACCAGAGGAATTTACACATCGTCCTGGATCCAAATACCATGGAAAAAGTGGGTGACAGAAAGTTGGCAAGTAATGCCATGGCAAATACATTTCCTGCAGTTTTCAGCAAATGCCTAGGTATGCTAAGAGGATGCTAAGAGGATTTGAGCACAAAATGTTACTGAAAAGTGAGGCCACTCCCAAAGTACACAAAGTAAAAATTATTACAATGGTGGTAAGGGAAGAAATTTTGAGAGAATTAGACAAGTTTGTAAAAATGGACATCATTGTATCGATTCAGAATTCGGACTGGATTTCTCCGGTGGTGGTGGTGGTGGCAAAAGCAGTGGAAACATTGTTCTATGCATAGACTAATGCCATTTGAATAACAACATCGTCAGAGATCGCTTCCCTCCACCAAACATCACTGAAATGGTGGAGTCCTTAAAGGGTGCTATGTGATTTTCGACCATAGACCTGTTGGCAGCAAATCACCGGATCTCCTTCACACCGGAATCCAGGAAACTAACAGCATTCATTTCACCATTTGGGTTGTATCAATTCATGTGAATGCCATTTGGTTTGGCATCAGCTGCTGCTGCCTTTCAACATTTGATGCATAGAATATTTGGGGAGGAACATAGAATAATGTGTTTTCAGGATGATATCTTAGTATTTGGGGACAACAGGGAGGAACAAGATGTGAGGCTGGAAAAAGTGCTGAGTGTCTTGGAAAGTAAAGGACTAACAGTGGAACGGAAAAAGTGTAAACTGGCTGATAGAAATGTGTCATACTTGGGACATATTATCAGTGAAGAAGGTGTGAGACCACCATCGTCTTTGGTAAAATGCAATTACTGGAGCTCCTGCTCTGGTCAATAAAGTTGAGGTAAGATCTTTTCTAGGGATGTTTTTGCTGCTTGAGTAAGGTTTCACCCCTTTAACCAGTAACACAATTGCCAACAATAAACCCTAATACTTATGCTTCCCTCTGCCTACTCTGACTTCTTCTAATGGAGCCAACACATCAAAATGAGCAACAACATTCTGAATAGGAGAGGTACATGTCAAGCAGCTAATGTTCCTCTCAACCTAGGCAGAGTACTAAAATGTAATATGTAGCATTGAAGGGGAGCAGTGTTGGTGGTTGTTAGATATTAAAGGTTGGTGTCAAAAAATTTATTTTTATTTAAAGAGGAAGGTACCCCAACCCATTCAATAGCCATATTCAGATTGGGTTACCCCACAGTTCATTTTGAATCCCTGCTGAATCCCAGTCACCAGTAGATGCAATTTCCAACATAACTTTGGCTAATTGCAATCATGCCATACAAACATTAATGGTAAGAATGCAGCAAAAGCAGGGAAGTTCTTTGAGAGCCTGGGCTTATTGTGCTAGGCTTAATGTTGTTGTGTATGGGTTAGGGCGATGCTTGGGACTCCTGACAATAGCATGGCTGATTAGATTATATCACAGCACAGCTCCCCTGGGATCTGTGGCATAAGTTGGGCTGCTACTGCTCCAAAGAGAGCAAAGGCTGGAGTCTGATACTTGCATGGATATCCAGATATGGAGTTCCCCTAAATGATGGGTGAACATACTCCTCTACTATCTGTACAGTCATCCTTCACACTCCTGCCATCCATTTTTTCTGAGCCTCTCCTGGCCTTGCCCTCAATTCTGCCTACAATCTACTCAACAAGAGAGAACAATGGCAATGCTCACACCTAAGTAGCTTGGTCAGCAGGGCCATGCCAACTTCCGAACCTGCATATTGCTGAAAATAAGTGGACAAAATGTAAGCTACCACTGAAAAACAGGCAATGACAAAACTGGTCTTGCTTTTCTATAGCGCATGCGAAGAGCAGCCCACAGACACACTGACAGTATGCATTAACCACACCACCCTTTACAGACTAGAAGCCACAGTACAAACACTGGTCACACCCTTCACATTAACTACCTTGCACTACTGAGAGCTGTCTCACAACTGTCACAGTGCAGCAGTCCTATTCATCATATAACACTATCACCTCTCACAGAATAGCAGTCTCATGCTAGAGAGAATATTTATGCCCCTCACAGAGTACCAGTCTCAAACTACCACCTCTAACACCCAGCATAGAATAGAATTAACTTACTACCAGAAGCACTCTCATACTTGTGTCTGCAATATTAGTCTAGCCACAGCAAATGCTTCTGCTTGACTTGAGGACCTGTAGTACTAGCTTAAGCTACTGTAGCAGTTGATGTTTTTTAAATGGCAAAATGTAAATACTTGGTTACAAACAGTAGCCTTGGTATGTAGTGCAGGAAGAAAAATATACCAATGGCATGGAAAGAAAGTTAAGTGTCACCTGTGGAAAGCAGCACATGGTGGGTCATCTACTAGACTGGCAAAGAAAATATGGCACCAGACCTACCTTTGTAGCAAGACTGCTGCTGCTTTTGACCCTGCAGGCAAATCTGTCAATATAACGCTTTTTAACAGAAAGAACACTTCTTTTTAATAATAAACAATCCACCCCTAAACGGGTCTTGGTGCCTACAGTGTGTAATTTTTATTAAAACGATGTACCTGGCTCTGTGGAAAAACTAACTTTTTAATAAAACACTATTTATGCTAACTTTGGATAAGCTCCGTAAATGATTCTACCATTATTTTTAATATGTATTAAAAATCCAATTAAATAGTAAAGATGGCTAAAAGATTCAATAACTAATACTAATATTTATAAAATATACAATTCAATGGTAAAGTTTGATTTTGTTAAACATATAACAAAAGTTACTTTTTAAAAGTTAGACTTTGTGTGCCATAATCCCCTCTAGGCTTACAGAGGGCAGCTGTGGATTGTACAGAAACCTCAGTGATGGAGCATAGATTTGCACTAATGAAAAGCAGATTGAGGTACCTGCACAACAGTGATGGAGCCTTACCGAGACCTGTTATAAGATTACTGCATGTGGTGCTATCTTAAATAACATAGCAGCATAGAGAGGCCTGAGGCCTACCCATAGATTTTGACAGTGACAGGAAGTTCCATGAACTGCTACAGGAAGTCGAATAGACATAACTAACAACCACTACTAAGGTTAGTTACTGAACTATATGCAGACAAAATGTGACTTTTGCGACCACTAAATGGCTGTGTACCATGTACCAACCCTATTTTGCAAGTCGGTAAAATATTACCGACTCTCAAAATAGGGTTTTGAGTCGCTATTAGGAAGGGGCGTGCCAAGTGCACCCCTTCCTAATAGCGAGTTGCACTGGTATGTAGGAATGTTATCCGACCGGAAATGTGGTGCTAAACCATTTGCAAATTACCACCAACTTCAAGCTGGTGGTAACCATTCGCAAACGGAAAGGTGTCCCCAAGGGTTCCCTTTGTGAATGTGAGTGCAATTTTTTTTAGGAGAGTGCAGTGGTCCCGGGAACCACTGTCTACTCTTACAAAATGAAAAGAAAACTTTACTTTTTTAGTTTTGGGATGCATCCAGTTTTCCTTTAAGGAAAATGTGCTGCATTACAAAAAAAAACTTCTTTATTGAAAAAGCAGTCACAGACATGGTGGTCTGTTGAGCTCAGCCACCAATTCTAAATGAGTCGCAAATTGCGACCTTCCTCATGAATAGTAACAGGTCCCTTGCAACCAATTGGGAATCGCAAACAGTGATAAACACACTGTATAACATAGCAGTTTGCGATTTCCTAATAGCAAATTGCAAAAATTCGCTATTAGGAAATCGCAAACCTAAAGCTACTTACATCTGGCCTCAAATCTGCATAGATTCAATTCACTTGTGCTAAAACAGAGAAAGCATAGATTTTCCATGTTTTCAACTTGTTCAGCAAAAAGTTTCATGAATTGCACAAAGTCTCAACATGCGAAATAGTCTATCATTCTAAACACATATCTGAATTTTAGGAAGATAGCAATCAGTTGTTATGTATCTGGAACTTTTTGCATACAGGTGGATAGCAGATAAGATTTGTGGTCGCTGCTTTTAGACGTTCGGAAAATAAAAATGTTTAATAGTTTGTTGCCCGGAATCGGGAAATATTTGACTGCATGGTGACACATTAAGTTAGGAAAGGCTATCATTATTCTTGTGACTAAAGTACAACACAGCCAAAAATGTGCTTTATTCTGTATTCATTGATAGTCAATATCCTATCTTCTTCATTGTTTCACGAAAACCTTTTCTATCAAAAAATGAGAAAATACATTCTAGAACATAATACATAACTCAGAAGTACACACTCAAGGTGCAAAAAACAAGTAGTAAATGATAGTCCTTTTGATGCCATGAAATACACTATATTATAGTCAAAAAGCAGAATCTTCTTACATTTCAAGCAAAATGACAACGCTAGAGTAAGCCTCATTCATGAATCACAGGTCTAGGGAACAGGGTGCAACTGCGCCCGTGTAATATGTCCAATGTGAAAAAAAATGTACGCTGAGCCTCCTACATTCATTTAAATCATCTGGATTACAGCTTTTTGACTGCTGTTGTTCATGCGTCCATTAAACTTTAAACATTTTCTTCCTCAGCACGCCAAACAAATACTGGCACACCCCAGAGCTTTGGTACGTATCATGCAACTTTTCAAATATTTGTACTTCTACCTATGATACTTATCTTGTTTTTGTCATCTCCTGTACACTGAATCTGCCAAGTGGCTGTGTTTTTGTCATACAGTTAATGATTTACCACACTTGTTACAGATCCGACCGTCTGTTACGAAATTTGAACAAATAGTTTGTAGCTCAAGTGTATTAAGAGTTATCAGCAAAAACGTACTACATGTCAGTGGCACTGTGGCAGACAATTTACAGGGTTTATTTAACACTTGCCCGATGGCTCGTAAATGTCATTCATTCTGCCAGATTATTTTAGATAATAGCCTTCTCGAACATTACTGGTCTGAAGACTCCACACTCCTAAAAGACATAGGGGGTCATTCTGACCCTGGCGGTCTGAAACCACCAGGGCAAGAATGACGGAAGCACCGCCAACAGGCTGGCGCTGCTTCCTGGCCCATTCTGACCGCGGCGGTAAAGCCGCGGTCAGAAAACCGGGTCCGGCGGTTTCCCCCAGCTGGCCGAATCCTCCATGGCGGCGCTCCCCTTACAGCCAGCCTGTTTCTGGCGGTTATCACCGTCAGGAACAGGCTGGCGGGAACAGGTGTACTGTGGCCCCTGGGGGCCCCTGCACTGCCCATGCCACTGGCATGGGCAGTGCAGGGGCCCCCTAACAGGGCCCCAGCCTGCTTTTCACTGTCTTCCTAGCAGACAGTTAAAAGCACGACGGGTGCAACTGCACCCGTCGCACACCTGCAACACCGCCGGCTCCATTCGGAGCCGGCTTCAGTGTTGCAGGCCCCTATCCCGCTGGGCCGGCGGGCGCTACCTTAGGTAGCGCCCGCCGGCCCAGCGGGAATGTCGGAATGGCCCCAGCGGTCTTTTGACCACAGGGCGGCCAAATGGCGGTTCCCTCCAGGCGGGCGGCAACCGCTGCCCACCGGGGTCAGAATGACCCCCATAACCTTTACCCACAGTTGAAATACCGTATTCTCTATGTCCCTTCAACTCACATTATGTATAGACTTTCCTAACTCTCATTAGATATTATTCTCAATGTGAAAGTTTATAATTGGGTTATCTTATCATGAAACACTATTCAAAGCTTAAAAACTTAAACCTAAACAAATTTAATCGTATAGACTATGTAAACTACCTTAACCTTAGTATCTACAGTAATGCATTTCCACTGTCCCTCTATCAGGTGCACCGTGGGAAGATTGAACATGCGCTAATAATTTTGGCCATCACACCTGGCACCTTATGCAAACACTGTACATTCCGGTGCTATACATCTTAAACAAATATGACATTTTCAGTCACAAACTGAAGTACCAGCCCTTGACATATCCAACCATAACATTATGGGCTTAAATTAGAGTTTGGAACAGATTGTACTCCGTAGCGATCTTCTGTGTTTCATCGATGGAGCCTGTTTTAAAAACAGCAAAAACGTTGACGGGTGTCCATTATGCTTGACAGAGCCATCTGTCAAAGTTTTAACACATTGACAGGAACTGCCATGATGGTGGTTCCTGCCAGTGACTAGAAGTGTGGGCTGGCAGGTGTCTCGAAATGGGGAAGATGGGTACTCTGTCTCTACACCCCGACCTGACAGCTTTGCTCCACCAACTTTGCCCTCGCCACGTCCCACGCATCCACAGAATGACCGCCGGTGGCTGATATTTCTCCCACCTCACCGCCAAGACGTGGAACACTCTTTCCACCCACCTGCGACAAACACAGGACCTACTTACCTTCAGAAGACACCTCAAGAAATGGCTGTTCAAGCAGTAGCAGCTCCCCTCCCCTCAGCACCTTGAGACCTTCACAGTGCGCTTTACAAATACTCTGATTGAACGATTGATTGATAGTCAAGGTGACTGAGTATTTTACTCTATTGCCCTGATGAAGTACAAACTGTACTCCATGATTTAAATCCAGCCGTAAGTGAAGTTGGCCATCTGTCTCTTGCCTGGATGGACACTATTAATTTGTGCTTAGTACATCTTATATAAATACTGTGCTCTTCAAACATAGCCCCTCATTACAAGTTTGGTGATCCCGCCACAGGATCGTCAAACTCGCGGGGAGGATGCCACCATCATGGCACTGGCATCCCCCGAGCATGTTACAATGTTCCCACCAGGCTGACCAGCAGAAACATTGCAATATGCGTTCCCGCCAGTCAGTCCAGCTAGAACTCTGCTATTATATAGCACTATGCTCCCTTAACTGACTGTGTAATATGTAATTGCATCAGTGACACCATTAATAAAGTGGTTTGTGAAGTCATTAATGACGTAATTTGAGAATTCACCATTTCAAATGCCATCAATGACTCATTATAATTACAATAATTTCAAATTATCTTATAGCTTAGCTGTGATATTAACTCCCAGATGCACAGCACTACCTGGAAAATAGACTACTTCATTGCCAACTATTTGGTCTTACCATTGTTCAGACAGTAGCCTGAAATGTTGCTAAATCTTCCTACCTCCCTTTCTACCCTGCCTATAGTTCTTTGGGAGTCCATGGCCTCAACAAGTAACAAGCCTTACAACATTGGCAAGCAGCAACACCTTAATGATAAAACCATTTACAGTCATTGGCCTAATTGATTCATTTTTCTCAAACCTTTGAAACAGGATGTTAGTGTAGAATGCAAGGTAGGAGGGGTGAGCAGAGGCACCCCTGCTGTGTCTCTCTAGTAATTACACTTACCTCGGATTCCCTCCCCATCATTTGCAGTCTAGCAATAGGATTGTGACATAACATTCTTATAGCTGTCTTAATGCCGGGACCAAGTCCCTACCTTTTGAGAATCTGCAGAAGATAGCTCCATGCAACCAGTTAAAATTCTTCATCAGCATGGAGAACGATCATTGCCATAGGGTTCTGAGTACCACGGCCATGTGATATGTGATGCTGCAGCCCAGGATAAACCCATGCTGCCCAAGCCAAAGCAATTAATCTATGACCCTGCTAAGACAAATTCCTAGTATCTTACAGTATAATTTTACATTGGTATTGATAATTAAAATCAGGTTATAGGAACAGGATTCAGTGTAGGCTTCACTTTAAAAAAAAAAAAAAAAACACTGTTGGTGGCTGTCCATGATGCTGGGACTGAGGATCCCAACACAGCTTCCAAGAAGGTGGAATCACATTCCCTGAAAGCATTGGGTAAAATAATCAAGAAAACTCCAACATGATTTGATCTAATCCCAATTCCTTCCCAGATGGCAGAGTATCAAAAGCCTCTTTCAGTTCCTCCAGTGTAAAAGGAGCATCCAAAGCTACTTTACTGTTTCATCTTGCTTGGGGTGGAGTGTAAATCTTTTTGATAGAGTGTTTGATAATATTTTTCAAACACCCTAACATAGTTTTTGGAGTATTAACTTGGTGCCGTCCCCTATCCTATATAGCATTGGTGCCATTATGCACATCTCTCTGCCACATTCCCAGTGCCAGGATCTTACCTACGCTATTGTTGTGTCCCTTTCTTTCTGCCCTATATGTTTGATATCTCTCCACTATTTTTCTAGACTCAGTAACGCTAGCCTCAGTAACTGCAATCCCATGGAAGAGCTCACACTCTTCCTGTCCTTCAATTATGACCTTAACATGGCAAGTTCAAGTCTGGCCAACCACTTGTAATATTCCTTACACCTATTTCGATGTGTCTTCTGGCTGTGGAAGCTGAAGCTAAATGTTTCCCCCTTATTACTAGCTTTTAAAGACTCCCAAATGATACTTGTAGCTGCACTCTGCACTCCCTTTTTTCTATTCATAAAATCTATCAGCCACTCCTTCATATGATCTATATGATCTGTATATTCTAGATTAACGGATCATCCAACACTTAAGAATCAGATAGTTGTGGTCCGAGAAGAGTCTGGGAAACTTCTCTAGTGACACCTCCCTCAAGAAACTGGGTGATACCAAAAAGGACAAGTATACTTTCTGTGAGGATAAAAAAAAATGATAACCTGGATCAGGAGGATTCACCCTAGCCCAAGCATAGATGAGGCAGTGGATCTCCACATGTGATAAAGGGCAGTGCCATGAGATCTGTTCACACCCAGATACTCAATGACTGCAGCTTCATCCATAATAGACCTGTAAATGCAGTAGATAGTCAACTTTAAGTCCACTATCTGACACTCCGCCAATACCCACTTCCCAAGCTTGTCTGAGGACCTCATCTTTGCCACAAAATGTTTTTTTGTCTAAAATTACCACCTCCTCGTGGTAGTGCTCTATGTGGTACAAACTAAGAGAGTATATCCTATAGTTTCTAACAAGGCCTTCCTAGCCACCACTATGTGTGTTTCCTGTAAACATAAGGGGGAATGGTTTTGGGTTGCCCTTACAAGGGGATGCAGGGTGACCCCAAACCTAGAATGAGATTTGTCAATCCATGCAAGACCACCTTGCATGGCTTGGTAAATCTAGAGTAATGCAAGGCAGTCCAAGTCCCCGCCTTGCGTTACTCTTCCACATGGAGTCTCTCCATGGGTGGAGTGGGGGCCTTCCCATGCATCCTCTCACGAATTATGGCACATTCCCAGATTTACCATGAGTGGTAGACCTGGGAATTCATCAAAATGCAATTTTTTCCCACTGGGGGGTGTAACAAGGAGAAATATCTTTTTTTTTTTTTTTTTTCCTCTTTCTACATGTGCTGCATCTATAGCACACATAGAAAGAGATAAAAACCTACAAGGATTGGTTTTGTGCAGGAAGGTGTTCCTTCCTGCACAAAAAATCCTTCATGCAATGCAGCGCAACAAGGTGTCTTTCAGCGTTGTGTGACATTTTGATAACTCAATCTCATGATGTCCGCACCCAGAGTTCTCAAACGTTCAGCCACCCAGGCCCACCTAGAACAAACATTCAAGCCCTAGACATTAATTGTATCAATATGCAGCATTTGCAAAAAGACCAGGAGTTTGGGAAAAAATAAGTCTCACAGGGTTACGGAGAAAAGATTGAGACTATTTATCCTGAAATGTTTTTATCAGCTGGTGCATTCTTCAACATTGCTCTAATGTAATGTGACAGAAATCAGGCTCCCCAAAAAAGGAATGTACATCCGCACAATGTTTGGAGTCCGGGTAGTCTTTTTCAAACACTGCTTGTCTAAGAAGAAAGTTACCAAAAAAAAAAACATGTTGGCTGTGGGTTTCAGCCTGATGGTGCGCTTTTCCGGTCCACATGTTCCATCAATAGTGCATAGCTGTGTGTCCATGAAATCTCATGTTCCCCATTCCAACCCTTAAGTTCTAGGAAGACACCTTGACACAGTTTAATTAAGAGTCTTGGAATATTGTTACCCTCAGCACCTTCCACAATCCCAAGAATCAATAAGTTATGTAATTGTTGGCGATCTCAAACTCATCTAACTTCCATTGCACTTCCACTAGTTGCGAATCATGTGCATCTGTTTGTTCCCTTACTGAGACAAGATTAGTTTCTAATAATGTTGCCTGGCCCTCCACCACAGAAATTATTTCTGCCATCTCTGAGCAAGTTTTATTGATCTTACATAGTGCCCCATGTAGCTTCGTAGTAATGACCCAGGCTCTCCTATTGTCGGTGTTGGTCTCCTCCCAATTTAGCATGATGCCCTAGTGTATGATTCGACTGCCCCTTCCAGACTCTGAGACTGTCAATTTAAGGATACAGTTAGACTCTCAAGGGCATGCTGTGTGGTCATAAAATCCCACTTTATATTACCCCCAGTGCCAGTCCACCAAAATGCTTTTACCTTTACAGGAAGCCTTTGCACCATAGACCACGGGCCAGATGTACATAACTATTTTCATGTCACAAATGGCCCGATTTACAAAATCAGGTCATTTGCTACAAGAAAAAAGCATTTTGGTATGTACAAATCCAATTTTGCTATTCGGTAAACCATTTACTGAATCGCAAAATAGGTTTGCGAGTCGGTATTAGGAAGGAGTTTGCCAAGGATGTCCCTTCCCAATAGCGAGTTGAAGTGGTATGCAGAATGCGTTGCAAAACATTTGTAGATTACCACCAACTTCAAGTTGGTGGTAACCATTCGCAAATGGAAAAGGGTCCCCAAGGGTCCCCTTCCCCTTTGTGAATGGGGGTGCCAACATTTTTTCAGCGCAGGCAGTGTTCCAATGGACCAATGTCGCCTCTGAAAAAAAGAAGAGGAAACTTTTCTGTTTTTTTGTAATTCCTTTAAAGAAAATGGACTGCATTTAAAAAAGAGAAACTGCTTTATTTAAAAAGCAGTCACAGGCATGGTGGTCTGCTGTCTCCAGCAGGCCACCATCCCTGTGAGTGCAGCTATTCCCAAATGGGTCACAAATTGCGACCTGTCTCATGAAATTAATGAGGCAGATCCCCTTTGGGAACCTCTAACAGTGTCTGAGACACTGTTGTACATCAAGTTTTGCGACTCACACATTGTGAGTTGCTAAGTCTTGCAATTTGCAAGTCACAAAACCTGACCTACATACATCTGGCCCCAGGTGTTTTTGCCCCTGGTAGCTATCCCATTTGCAATCATTCACAATGCTTAACATGCTGCTCAATGAATCACCCTCTGAATGATCAGGGTTGTTAGTTGACCTACCTGACATTGAGCAAAAACATTCTGTCCCCTCAGTTTCCAAACCAGTCTCAGCCATATTTGCATCGTCTCTCCCCTGGGCTTCCCTTATAGCCTTATTCTTACCAACACCACCCTTTATGGACACCATGGCAGCAACAGCACCCTCCTGCCCTGGATCTTGACTTAGACCGCCTAAGTAAATCCAGTCCATCTTGGACAAGGATATGTGCCTTGTAATGGTGGGGTTTTGTCCCTGGATCATGTGGGCGTGCACCAATTATGAATTGTAGGCCCATCATGTTCTGAGCACAGCCCACGTCCTCAGCAGGGTAAATCACAGTACCCCTCATAGCCCTCTCAGCAACAATTTCTTAAATGGGGCCCTCTCCCGTCCCATCAATCTCAGAAGCTTTAATACTGTGAGTCCCATCTGCATATGCACATTCAACAGACTTAGTACTCTCACTAAACTGTGTTCCAGCAAAGACAGTGAGGGAGGGCTGCCTTAGAGATAAAGTGTAGGGCAGTCCAAGCACCACCACTGAGACTCATCCAGTGATTTATTCGCAAAGTCCCCTTGGCCTGTGAACGCCATATCGTCAGCAGCCGGTCTTATACCTAAGATAACAGTTTATTCTTCATTTCAAATTGGCTTATTTTGGGTGTTCAGGCTCCTGCCCTACCCATGTGGTTGTTGTGCCCGGGGGCCCATCCCTATTCCACTTGCTGTTTGATGCTGCTCTTCTATGCATGAATTAAGCAGTATTCTGTTAGTGCATGGCAGGCACTATTGTGGGGATGATAGTGGTGTCTAGAATGACACCTATGTCATCATTTACCTGGAGAAAATTAAAATTAGAACAAACATGGGGTGAGGTGTAGATAGGAGTAAGTAAAGATGGGTAAACGAAAGGTAGTAGTTGTGGACAATGTAATGTAAACACAATACCTAGTAGTATTTGTATTATTTACTGGAAATCTTTATTCCAATTGTTTTTTCCTTGTACGAGCACTAAATTTAGAGCTGAGTTCATCTCTCAAGACTGGACCACAGTGCCAAAAATGATCTTCTTTCACCAAAAACCTCAGCTACACTCTCCTTCTATGGTGGCTTCAATTAATGATGGGAGTGTGTGTAAACAACAGGCTCAGTCCTCAAATGTCCCACAAGAAAGCTAGACCATTTCCCAAATTGAGGACAACTTTCATTGGGGCAGGAGCAAGGCTATTGAATCCTGGGACAAGAAAAGAAGTATTTTAGTAATTGTTAGAGCTGGCATCCTTAGGGTAGTCTTCCCCCAAATATTTCCCTGCTTACCTACTCATTTTGCTATATCTTTTAGCTGGCCTCGGGTCTCTGGGCACTTTACCATTGCTGACCAGTACTAAACTGCATGTGCTTCTTCCCTAAAGATAATAACATTGGTGTACACACAATTGGCATGTTTGGTTTATTTGCAAGCCCCTTGTAAACTAGTATACCAGATATCTATGACCTGTATCCTAAATGCTACTAATGGGTTTGCAGTCCTGATTTTACCACCCACACAAGTAGCCTTTCAAACCTGTCTCAGACCTGCCATTGCAGGCTTGTGTGTGCAGTTTACTGCTGCTACAACTTAGCATTCAAACTACTTGCCAAGCCTCAAACTCCCCTTTTATGACACACAAGTCACCCAGAAGGTAGGCCGTAGGTAGCCCTTAGGGCAGGGTTTTGTGTAAGCAAAATATGGGATACGTACTCTTAAGTTTTACATGTATTTCTAATGTCAAGCAGCTACATTCATTTTTCACTGCTCTGAGGCCTACTCCGCTCATAGGCAAGCATTGGGAAATCTTTAATCTTAATACCCTTTTAAATTGTAATTCCTGATTAGAAAGGAATAGCTCAATCATTTTTCATATCTTTGGAATGGTAATGATAAATCCTCTTTAATAGTAAAGTTGGATTTAACATTACTATTTTAGAAATGGCACTACTAGAAAGTGGGCATTTCTCTGCTCATACTGCTCTGTGTACTTGCAGCTTGCCTCCAATACACGCCTGGGGTGGGTGACAGCTACACTTTGTGCATTCCCTCTACACAGTCACAAACACAGGAAGGGTGGATTTGACAGATAACTTATCTGTATTCTTCTGCATTCTGATAACTTTTCCTGGACAGGAAGAGAGAGGAGGAGCTGACACTTACACCTGAATAGGCAGTGTCCCCTGTCCTACACAAAGGACTGATTACACCCTACTGATAATCTGGAGCCAGGGCTGGAAAGAAAAGGGGATCAGTGTACCTCAAGGGCCTGCTTTGAAGTCACTCTCACTTCAAAGGCACAACTGGGTATAAGTACTGTTCCTTTGACCCTACAAAGGCAGTACACTACTGGACCTGTGAAAAACTTTGCCAGGAGTAAGGACTGCTGTGCTACAGGGATTACAACGCTGCTGGACTGCTGCCCTGTAAGGACAGATTTCTGCTTTGGCGATCTCTGCCCTGTTGCCTGCTGATCTCTGCCCTGATGAGGTCAAGGACTGGACCCGTCTCACTTGAAACCAGAGTGAGTCTAAGGGCTTGCTGGGTTGCGCCCTGTTCATCTGCAGTCTCAGGGACTTCAAAGACAGCCTGCAACTCCTAACCAGCACCTGGCCTTTTCCTGCTGTGAATCCAGCTCTGCCACGTGGTACCAATCCAGTCCTGGGCCCTTGGAAGTGAGAGAAAACCAACGCAATGGTGACATTGCATCAATCGGAACTGGAACACTTCCATTTGACAAGGCCTTGCTGCCCGAGCTGTGGACACTGCATTGCCGACTTCATGGCGCATCGTCCCCGGACCCAGATGCATCTTCGACTGTGCGTGGCTCGGTGCTAACGCATCACTTTGTGCTGAATGTATCATCTCTAGTCCTGTGATTCGATGACACATCACCTCAATGGCCATAGATACTTGATCTTTGATGCTTCCTCAACTCTGTACAGTTCGGAACCTACACATCACCTACATCTCTATGATCGACAGTGATGCATCTCCGCCCCTGCTCCATGCATTGAGTCTTCAAGGTTGATGCTTGCTCCATCCAAGGTACTTTTTCAGAAGTCCCTGCGTGGGTTCTGTACCCGGCCTTTCCTCCATCACGGTCGGCCTGAGCTTTGGATTTACCTCTGTCTAGCGCGACCACAAGTAACTCCTAAGGGCTATTGAATTCTAAGCACTACTTTTTGATTTATTATTTAAAAATTCATAACTCTGGTTCTACTTGTTGGATTTTTGTGTTCTGGTCTTGTTTCATTCATAAAAATCTAATTAATTTTTTTAACCCTGTGTGGAGTATTTTTTGTGGTGTCTTCATACTGTTACAGTATGTGTGTCTGTGCTGCACAAATACTTAACATACTGCCTCTTTAGATAAGCCTGACTGTTCTGTGCCATACTACCAGGTAGTGAGCGAAGATTGTGAAGTGTGCATCTAGCTTACCTTGATTAGAGTGGTAGTTCCTGCTTTTACAATGTGCATACTTTGACCACCAGAAACATAATTTCTAACAGTAATGAACACTACTGATACGGCAATAGTTAGTTTGAAATTTACCTCCTAATTCCCCTTTGACATCCTAGTCTGTACACCTGAGGCTTTTTCACAACATGCTTGCTGTACTTGTCACTTCCTTACTGAGCCCCACATCTTAAAAAGAAGTGCGGAGAAGGATAGATGCAATTTGGGTGCTCTTGACTATGGCAATAGAATGACTCAAATACTGCTCTGAGGCTTGTGTCAGTGAACTTCAGCATCTACCTGGAGAAACTGGGACTTTTAGGCATTCAGGAGGAAAATGAAGGCTGATATGTAGGAAAAAACTAATCTATGGGATACCTTTCTTTGGTTGTATAACATGCATAAATCAGCCAGACGTGTAGATGGATTGAAGAACGAACTCTTTTTCATGTAGAACCACAATCATGCAAGGTCAGGGGAAACATCTGCTTCTCCTCATCGTCGTATGCCACAGAGGACCCAGGCACTGCTAAGGAAATTAGTTATGGCACTTATCAGTCAGAAGGCACGGATGATGTTGGAGGAAGGTTGCATCTCTTCCCTTTTTCTGGACCTCTACGAGATCTGTCTGTCAGTGGGAAACCAGCAAGGTACATCTGTTGATCTGATATGAATATGTCAGACTGATACTTATGGCTCCTCTCCTTCCCACACCTGTGACTGCTGAAATATCTATGAAGTAGAAAGGGATGCCAAATGGTGCAGCTTCTAGAGCTACATCTGTTGTTCCATTATTTATCCCAACCTAAATTGTGATTTTTCTAGGCAGAAGGCCCTCCCACTTTCCTTGGTGCTAAACAGCTTCCCTTCATAAAGAAATAATAACACTCTGTACACTGGACCGAATATCCTTGTAAAGTCACACTGAGTAAAACACCGGTCCAACGGACCATAAAACAGACCCACAAACAGACAGAAATACTGGCCCACACACTGACTTGTGAGACCAGTCCATCAGGAATTGCCTGGTTGCCCCATAACCCAGGCAGACCCTGCCGTACATTGACAGGGCTGTAGGTACTGATTTTTGGTATGGACTATATCTGTGGTACATTCCTTTTATTCTGTATCTTGGAGGGATGGAGGGTCTACTGTCACAAGTACACTTTAACAACCCACTTGTATGGTGACTCAGACACAGAGATTGAATAAAGCTATCTGCACCCAGTCCAACTGGTGCAATTCCCTTTGACATCTCCTGGAACAAGGGTTGGATTTGGCCCTCTCTTTTGGATCAACCCCAAACCTTGAGCTCTCCTGTTTTCTGAACCTGTGTTTTGGCTTTAGGACTGCCTCCCAAACAGTGCTAAAGTGTGTCTGTTGACTTCTTTGAACATGACAACATTGTCTTCCAACAAATTGCCACATTTAATTTACTTGAAAGCCCCTAGTACAGTGGTACATGTACCAAGGGCCTGTAAATTAAATGCTACTGGTGGGCCTGCAGCACTAATTGTGCCACCCACTGAAGTAGCCTTTTTAAACTTATCTCAGGTCTGTCACCATAGCCTATGTGCATTTATAAACTGCTGTTTCAACCTGGCATAAAGCCTTTTGCTAGGCCTAAATCTTCCTTTTAATACATGTAGCTCACCCCTAGGGTAGGCCCTTAAAACCCTTAGGGCAGGGTGCAGCATATTTATAAAGTTGGACATGTAGTTTCACGTTTCACATGTCCTGTTAGTGAAAAACTCTTAAATTTATTTTTTTACTACTACGCAGCCTACCTCCCCCACAGGATAACATTGGGTTGCCTTTGTACCTCTACTAAGTGATTACTTTTGTTCGGGAACATGTAGAAATGCATGTTTGGCCTCTGAGAAATTGTAATTTTAAATCCTCTTTAATAGTAAAGTCAGATTTTAAGGCACAATTCTGGAAATGCCACTTTTAGAAGGTTTGCATTTTTTGTTCTAACGATTTGGTTCCTGCAGCCTGTGTCCTGGTTCACATGACTGTGATTAGCATGACAGATGGCCTTTGTGTATTCCTCCCAGACAGTGACACAAAGGGAGACTAGGGTTGGCAGGATGGGCCATCCTGTCAAAATGGAAGGGGTAGAGCTGTGCACAGCCTCACTCACTTACATTACAAAGAAGGCACCTTAGCACACACACAAAGGACATTCTAGCCTTTCATCATCCAGATATCCTGGAACCAGGGCAGGAAGGAAGAAAGTTACAGAACAATCTGTGGGGGGACTGCAGAAGTTTTTGTCCATTTCAAAGCTGACACCGGTTAAAAAATAGGACCCTCAGAACCACTCTTCAGTTCACTCCTGAACATGCGAAGGGCACTCATAAGGGCTGCATTGTACTTCAGAGGACTGCCCTTCTGTTTGAGGCATGCTTTCTACTTCAGAGGACAATCCTGCTGCTTGAGGACTGTATTGCTGTTGGGACGCAGGACTACCAGAGTGACTCTAAGGGCTAGTTTCCTGGTCTCGTGTTCTGATGATCAGGGATATAACAAGCTCCAACAACTAGAACCCTACACCTGGACCCTGGCTGAAGTGAGTCCTGCCCTCCGAGTGGTGCCCACCCAGACCTGTACCCTTGTAAGTGGTGCTAAAGGTGCTTAAACTGCCAAAATCTAAAATTTCGGAAATTTCGGCAACAGGAGACTGGGATGTACCTGCTCGTCAATCTGCCCGATGTACATTCCTAGTAGGGTTGACTTCTCAGTAGCTCCTGCTAACTTCTTCTCAGAAGCAGTAAATCTTGTTTAGCTGCTTCTCTTTGGAAGGGTATTGAGTAGAGAAGTTTTTTTTCAAATGTGCAAACGTGTATTGGCAAATGAAAATTATTTTTTAAATCTGATAGTCTAAATGATACATAGATTAAGTGATGAATTAATGATTTTGCACTTAAATGGAGCTTACTGACTCACTTTAGAATGTAATTAATACTGTGAAGTAGTTATGCCACATTTTCATGTGACACACCATTTATTTTAATATGGATGCTGTCAGACCTGGCATTCTTGGTATGGTTTCTCCCAACTTTTTGCCTTCAGACCTCCTGTTTTACTGACCTTGTTTTTGTTGGTTTTAGGACTCTGGGCACTTTACCCCTACTACCCGATGCTAAAGTGCTTGTGCTCTCTGCTTAAAACATGGTAACATTAGCTTATCCACAATTGGCATATTTAATTTACTTATAAATCCATAGTAAAGCGCACTACCTGTGCCCAAGGCTTTTAAATTAAAGACTACTGGTGGGCCTGTCACATTGATTGAGCCACTCACTTCAGTAGCCCTTCATACATGACACAAGCCTTTCATTGCAGAGCCTGTGCGTGCCGGCTTAACCTGCCATGTCGACATTGCAATTTAACCCTCTTGCCAGACCCAAACCTTCTTTTTTAAAACATAGAAGTCACCGTAAGGTAGGCCATGTAGAAGTATATTTAAAAAGTGGGATATGTACTTTTAAGTTTTACATGTCTTAGTAGTGAAAAACTCTTACATTTGTTTTTCACTACTGCAAGGACTGTGTCTTCCATAGGATAACATTAGGATTACCTTATTACAGTTCATAAGTGTAACTTCCAATTGGGAAGGGATTGGACACCCAAGTTTGGTGTCTCTCAAATCACAATTTAAAATCCCAGCTGAAGTTGAAGTCGGATTTTATACTCTAATACTAAAAATGCCACTTTTTGAAAGTTGCCATTTTCTAGCTTTAAACATTTAGGGCCTCATTACAACCCTGGCGGTCAAAGACCACAAGGGCTGTTTTGGAGGTTGCACCGCCAACAGGCTGGCGGTGCAAACTCAGTGATTACGACCGCAGCGCTGACCAGGGGACTACGAGTCCCCTTCCCGCCAGCCTTTTCATGGCAGTAGGAACTGGTGGGAAGGGGAGTCGGGGCCACAGCTTTTCACTGTCTGCACAGCAGACAGTGAAAAGTACGACGGGTGCAACTGCACCCGTCGCACGGCTGCAACACCGCCGGCTGCATTTGGAGCCGACTCCCATGAGTTTCCACCCGCCGGCCCAGTGGGGATCTCATAATGGCCACCGCGAAAGTGCGGCCGCATTGGCGGCCGCAAGGCGGTTACAACTTGGTGGGCGGCAAAGTTGTAAAGAGGGCCTAGGTGCCCTCTGCCTGCCTTTGAATACTATATATGGATGGATCACAGATGGGCATTTGTGCACTCCCTTCGCAGAGCAACGCACAAAGGTAGCTTTGGTGTGACTGATAGATCATCTACAGCCCGATCGGCCATCCTGGAGGAGCTGACACTTACCTGAAAGGCTGCGTCCTGATCCCACAAAGGGCTGCATACCTCCCTGTAGTGAGTCGGGAGCCAGGGCATGGACTCTGTGCACTTCAGAGGATTCTTTTTGAAGTCTACCCCACTTCAAAGGCACCACCAGGTACGAGAACTGGACCTCAGGCACCACCAACTCAGTATACTTCTGGAACTGTGGATAGTCTGCCAGGAAGAAGGACTGCAGTGGTACTGAAAGATTGTCACTCACTCTGCTGGAACCTGCTGGATTTCCACTCTGCTGTGCTGGCCTGCTGGCCTCCTTGCCTGGTAGTGAAAAGGAATAAACCTGAATCCTTCCAAACTAGAACTAAAGTGACTCCAAAAGCTTGATGGCTTGCCTTCTGTTCTTCTGAGGTCTCTGGGACATCAAAGACTACTCTTCATACTTCAGCAGCCCCTGGACTTTGCTTTCTGCAGCTTTTGTCCTGCCAAATGGTGCCAATCCAGTCCTGGGCCCTTGGAAGAGGGTATAAAGTTCTGCAACTGCCTGAACCAGTGCATCAACGCTGTTGAGCCAATTGGAACCAGCACATCTCCTTCAACATTGATGCATTGCGTCTGCTGCAAGGATAGAGAATGCTGCATTGCTGTCAGTGTCAGTACATCACTGCTACTGTGAGGATCAGGAGCTCCCCATGTTCGACTGCACAACACATCACCCCATTTCCGACACATCTGGTTCTCCCAGTCAACTTAACATCGAACCATGGTACTGCTTTCAGTGGGTGAAGGTTAGTCCCTGTATCTGAATAAAATGATGGACGGAGTGTTGAAACCTTTCAAACACTCACCCCCAGTCACAGATCTGGGTTTAATCCATTGTTATTTAGTTTGGATGCAGCCATATACAAATCAGTCTTTGTTGTATCCTAGTAACCAGTCCGGGGTTGTTAGAACGTGGGTTTGGAATGTGATGGTTTGAAGTACGAGGGAGAGGGGAACGGAAAAGACGGTGGAGCCGGATGGGTCTTGAGCCCTGGCAGGGGTTGTTCCTGTTTACTTGAATAAAGAAGACTTGTCACATACAAGGTTGGCATCGCTTATTTATATTTACCTAACAACTTAACATTGGCGACGAGGATGTCAGAAGAAAGCCTTGAAATTCGCGTCTATGTCAACCCCTGCCAATGGAGGGCGAATCCTCGGTAGATGAGAAGAAGAAGCGCGGCATTTGTACGCAGGTCTGGGTTGTACAGCAGAGGCCGAACAGGAGTAATATCCAGCAAGGTGTTATTTTGAAGAGAAAGGAGCGGATGGTATAAAGCGACATAATTCTAGTACGCCGCGTCAAATAAGGTATGAGTTATACGCGTGCGTGGAGCAACAAGGGGCATTTTTAGTAGTTGTGATAAAATCTTACCGTGTTTCTGCGGAAGGCTCGAGACACCGCGCGTGCAGCAAGTGAGGAACAGTGACGGTTGTTGGGAGACGTCATCACGCCAACAACGCTACAGCGTGACGTGGTGTTGTGTGCACGCTGGTAACCACAGCAACGGCCGTAACAAGGAACTGCTGGGGAATATAAACAGAACTGCTTTCACGACAGCTACGCTACAGCACCGACAGCGTTACGTGGTGGTGTATGCATGCAAGCAACCACAGCATTGGCTGCAGAAAGAGAGAGACTGGTGAAATAAACAGAATTTATTGCAAGCCCGTTTAAAAAAAAAAAAAAAACGACACAGACAAGGGAGTTTCATGAGTTGTGTATTTATTCTATAATTGTAGGAAACTAATAAGGTGGCAGCATGGATATGTCATCTATTTTGGCGCCAGTGACATTTTTACAGAGTCCAGGTCCACCATGTATGGCATGGGAAGACTGGCGCAAAGCTTTTGAGACATACTTGGAGGCAATTGGAGGAGTTGCTTCCGAACCTTTGCGCAAGTTAGCTATTTTAAAACACTGTTTGGGTGTCGAAGGTCGGAGAGTACTAAAAACACTACCAAGACCCAGTCGTAATGTCTCCTCAAATGTAGATGGTGAGGGAGATGATGACTCATCATCACCTTCTGACTTCAGTGGTGATGAATACAGTGTAGCTATGAAAGCGTTAGATGACAATTAGGCAGAAAAGTCAATGTAGTTGTTGAAAGACACAGATTTTTTTACAGTATTCAAGCACATGGAGAAACCGTAGAGCAATATATTGCCGAATTGAGAACATTAGCTGCGTCATGCAAATTTAGAGAATTGCAAGAAGAACTAACTAGAGACCAATTCATAAACAAAACAAACAACTCCAAAATTCAAGAACGGCTATTGGACTTGAAGGATCCCTCGCTACAAAAGACGATCAATATTGCAAGACGTATAGAGAACACTTCTAAGTACTTATCTGAACTTAATCTTAAAGAATGCAATAGTGTAAGCTGTTCAAAAGACGTGAACATTATCTCCAGATCAAATAAAGGGGATGTTGTAAAGTGGGATAGAAAAAAGTAAAGGGAATATTATAGGTGCGGTAGCACTAATCATACCGCGGAAGCTAGCAAATGTCCTGCTATCTTGGTGAAATGTTACCAATGTAAGAAGATAGGGCATTTTGCACGTGTATGCAAGTTGGGACGAGTGCAGAAACAGCGACAAAAACTTTCGGTGAACAGCATCAAGGTGGGTGATGATACACAGTATAATGTGGATGATGTGAATGAAGATGAGAATGAAGATGAGGGCAATGTTGAAGTGTTGACTATAGAAGAATATGTGGGGGCAGTTGGAGATAATTACACCCCTCCGAAGTGTGTGGTCAGGATAAATGATAAAATGGTGGAAATGTGGGTAGATTCATGTTCTCCGTACATCATTGTGAGTAAACAAGTGTGGAAAGAGTTGGGGTGTGGTGGACTCAAGCCCACGAATATCAAACCTGTAGGATATTGTGGGGACAAGTTACCTCTAATTGGTTACATAATGTGTACCATAGTTTTCAAGGAAAGGAGTGCAAAGGTACCTGTTTATGTGGTCGAACACGGGAAGAGTCTGTTGGGGTGGAGTGAACAAAAATCTTTGGGAATGAAATTGAATCCTAACCATCCCGATCAAGTGTTAGTAGTAAATGATGAAGAAAAGAACAAATGGCGGGAAAGGTTTCCCAGTTTGTTTTCTGAGAAATTGGGTTGTTTGAAAAAATTCGAGCATCGAATTGTAGTCAGGACGGGTAGCTTTCCTAAGATACATAGAGTAAGGAACGTACCATTTGCTTTGAGATCACAATTAAAAGAGGAGTTGATGAGATTGTGCAAGGATAAAGTTATTGAGCCTATTGAGTCGTCAGAATGGCTTAGTCCCATTGTTTTGGCATGTAAACCGAATGGAAAATTACGCATGTGCATAGATTTGAGAGATCTCAACAAGTGTATTTTGGTAGATTGTCATCCCTTACCACACATCAATGAACTATTGTCATCTGTAAGGGGGGCTAAGTATTTTTCATCCATCGATCTGTCGAATGCGTACCACCAAGTACGATTACACGCATCATCTAAGAAATTAACGTCTTTCATTACTCCTGAGGGCATGTTTCAGTGTCTTCGTATGCCATTTGGATTGGCATCAGCGTCCTCAGTTTTTCAAAGGATTATGAATAGTATTTTATCAGGAATTGAGAAAGCTGTAGTGTTCCAAGATTATATTTTGGTATGGGGTAAGGATATAAGCGACCACAATGAAATGTTGAATAGCGTTCTAAAAAAATTACAAGATTCCGGTCTTACCATCAGTGAGGATAAATGCAAGTTTGGTGTTAAGCAAATAGAGTATCTTGGTCACACGTTATCTGAAGATGGTGTTAGGCCAAGGAAAAAATTGCTTGATGCCATAAAAAATGCGCCAGCTCCGGGGAACAAGGAGCAACTACGATCCTTTCTGGGTCTGGCAGAATATTATTCCAAATTTGTTCCACAATTTGCCGCGAAAGTACATGTTTTGAGAACACTGATGAAATCAAGGGTTCAGTTTGTTTGGTCAAGGGAGTGTCAGGAAAATTACGCATGTATATAGATTTGAGAGATCTCAACAAGTGTATTTTGGTAGATCGTCATCCCTTAACACACATCAATGAACTATTGTCATCTGTAAGGGGGGCTAAGTATTTTTCATCCATCGATCTGTCGAATGCGTACCACCAAGTACGATTACACGCATCATCTAAGAAATTAACGTCTTTCATTACTCCTGAGGGCATGTTTCAGTGTCTTCGTATGCCATTTGGATTGGCATCAGCGTCCTCAGTTTTTCAAAGGATTATGAATAGTATTTTATAAGGAATTGAGAAAGCTGTAGTGTTCCAAGATTATATTTTGGTATGGGGTAAGGATATAAGCAACCACAATGAAATGTTGAATAGCGTTCTAAAAAAATTACAAGATTCCGGTCTTACCATCAGTGCGGATAAATGCAGGTTTGGTGTTAAGCAAATAGAGGCCCGTATTTATACTTTTTGACGCTAAACTGCGCTAATGCAGTTTAGCGTCAAAAAATTTAGCGCCGCCTAACGCCATTCTGAAGCGCCATGCGGGCGCCGTGTTTATTGAATGGCGTTAGCCGGCGCAAGCAGACCGGCGCTGCCTGGTGTGCGCGAAAAAAAAACACGTACACCAGGCAGCGCCGGCGTAGGGGAAAATGGCGTTAGGGCGTCTTAAAATGGGGCAAGTCAGGTTGAGGCAAAAAAATCGCCTCAACCCGATTTGCGCCATTTTTTACGACGCCCAGGCGCCATTTACATGACTCCTGTCTTAGTAAAGACAGGAGTCATGCCCCCTTGCCCAATGGCCATGCCCAGGGGACTTGTCTCCCCTGGGCATGGTCATTGGGCATAGTGGCATGTAGGGGGGCACTAATCAGGCCCCCCTATGCCAAAAAAAAATATTAAAAAAAAATATATATATACTTACCTGAACTTACCTTAATGTCCCTGGGGTGGGTCCCTCCATCCTTGGGGGTCCTCCTGGGGTGGGCAAGGGTGGCAGGGGGTGTCCCTGGGGGCAGGGTAGGGCACCTCTGGGCTCATTCTGAGCCCACAGGTCCCTTAACGCCTGCCCTGACCCAGGCGTTAAAAAGAGGTGCAAATGCAGGTTTTTTTGACCCGCCCACTCCCGGGCGTGATTTTTGCCCGGGAGTATAAATACGACGCATATGCGTCAGAGTCATTTTTTAAGATGGGAACGCCTACCTTGCATCTCATTAACGCAAGGAAGGCGTTCACGCCAAAAAATTATGCTAATTCCGTGCAAAGTATAAATATGGCGTTAGTTTTGCGTCGAATTTGCATTGAAAAAAACGACGCAAATTCGGCGCAAACGGAGTATAAATATGCCCCTGGGTATCTTGGTCACACGTTATCTGAAGATGGTGTTAGGCCAAGGAAAAAATTGCTTGATGCCATAAAAAATGCGCCAGCTCCGAGGAACAAGGAGCAACTACGATCCTTTCTGGGTCTGGCAGAATATTATTCCAAATTTGTTCCACAATTTGCCGCGAAAGTACATGTTTTGAGAACACTGATGAAATCAAGGGTTCAGTTTGTTTGGTCAAGGGAGTGTCAGGAAGCTTTTGACTTAGTAAAAAGGGAAATTTCAGAATCTGTAAGGCTTAAACCATTTGATCCCAATGATCAGTCTATCATTGCAGTAGATGCTAGTGCATCTGGACTTGGTGCGGTTTTAATGCAAAAGAAGAAGGGTCAAGAAAGTGGTAGCCTTTGCATCGCGCACTCTTAAAGGAGCGGAGGCCACGTATTCTACAATTGAGAGGGAAGCACTGGCTTGTTGGTGGGGTGTCAATTACTTCAAAATATATGTATGGGGCAATCGGTTTGAGGTTAGAACAGATCACAAACCTCTAATAGACATATTTTCCACTAAATGTGCTGGCAATGCCACTCCTAGGATAGCTAAGTGGATGTATCGTTTGCAATATTATGATTTTGAGCTGACATATGTGCCGGGTTTGATTAACAGGTATGCCGATTGTTTGTCGCGCATTCCTTTACAGGATGAGGAAGACGTTAATGGTGAAGAATGGGTAGTGGCCAGTATTAGTGAATCGTGTGGAGGCAGCATAGGAAGGGAGGAGTGGGTGAAAGCATTAAAGGAAGATGAGGATTTGAGCAAGTTGTGCGATGGTATTGTGAATCCCACGAAGTCACGCAATTCCAAGGAGGGGCGATGTGAATATAGTAAATTATGGCCAGAATTATCTGTGATTGATGGAGTTTTGAGAAGAGGTGGAAGATTAGTGGTACCCATGGGCTTGAGAGAAAAGCTGGTGAGTCTATTACATGAAGGTCATGGTGGTATGACTGGTATGAAGAGAAGAGCGCAGGTAGATTTTTGGTGGCCGGGTATGGACAAGGATATAGAGAGATGTGTTCGCAACTGCATAGCATGCATGTGTAGTGACAAATCTCATGTGGTAAGAGAATCTTTTATATCGGGCACTAAATTTCCGGAAAAACCCTGGCAGAAGGTGGCAATTGAGATTTGTGGGCCGTTTGTTTCCAAAGGTATAATGGGAAAATATGCCTTAGTATTGGTAGATTATTTTTCTAAGTGGCCAGAGGTGGCATTTGTGAGTGATGTGAAAACTGACAGTGTGATTGATTTTTGTGAAGAGGTGTTCCGTAGGGAGGGTTATCCTGAGTGTGGAGTGTCTGATAATGGTCCACAATTTGTGTCCGAACAGTTCAGGGACTATTTGAAAGACTTGAAGATGGAACATTATACTACTGCTGTATACAATCCTAGGGAGAATGGTCTTGTAGAGAGATTCAATAGGGTGTTGAAAGAGTGTGGTCAGTTGAATGAAGAACAAGGTATGAATTGTAAAGAAGCGGTCAAAGAAATGATGTGGAGTTATCGGAATACCCCTCATGCTGCTACTGGCGAAACTCCTTTTTCCCTGTTAAAGGGGAGGGTAGCAGGTACCAAATTAACACCACCATGGATGAACAAAGCTAGTGTTAAATTGATAGAAAAGAAATAGAGAAGAGAGTTGAAGAATATCAGGACAAATATGTCAACAGACACAACAACTGCGTGGGAGGAAAGCATGGTAGGTTCAATGGTGGAGACTGGGTTAGGACATGGGTACCGAGTAGTCAAAGGAGGAGTTTGTCTAAATGGTCTAAATTCAAACAAGTGGTGGTTGGGATAGGAAACAGTGTGTGGTTAAGTGATGGTAAGAAATGGAATGTGCGAAAGGTTACTAAGTGTAGTGAGGAGGAGTGTAAAGTGAAGGATGTGGCAAGTACTGAAGGGAGGCAAAATTTAGTGGATGGTAATGTGAGGAAAAGCAGTAGATCTACTAGCAAACCATTGTGGATGAGAGAGTTTTACGTTGCTAAGCCGGTTAAATAACTAGCGAGATTCATTTGGGTGTGCCTGTGTTTAGAGGAATATGTGTCTTGAGTATAATTGCATTTAGAGCTATATTATTGTTTATTTCAATCTTATTATCTTATTATAAAAAAATATATATAATAATAGTAATAATTATAATGATAAGTTGTTGAAGGGGGGAGATGTGTTGTATCCTAGTAACCAGTCCGGGGTTGTTAGAACGTGGGTTTGGAATGTGATGGTTTGAAGTACGAGGGAGAGGGGAACGGAAAAGACTGTGGAGCCGGATGGGTCTTGAGCCCTGGCAGGGGTTGTTCCTGTTTACTTGAATAAAGAAGACTTGTCACATACAAGGTTGGCATTGCTTATTTATATTTACCTAACAACTTAACAGTCTTGACCCTGTTCCCCATGGGAACAGTCCAGCCCGAACTGCTAGGCCAGGTCCTCCCTAGACAGGAAACAAGCATCCTGGGACTGATTTCAGGGTCTCACCATTCATCAGCCAAGCTAGCTTGAATCCAGTGGCGCAGCAATCAAGGGACCCACGTCTGGGCATATCCTTGCCACTTAGGGCTTACAAAGCAACATCACAAAACAAAATAAAATGATGGACGGAGTGTTGAAACTTTTTTAAACACTCACCCCCAGTCACAGATCTGGATTTAAGCCATCGTTATTTTGCTTGCCACGTCACCCCAGTTTGGATCCAGCCAGGCGCAAATTAGTCTTGACCATGTTCCCCATGGGAACACTCCAGCCCGAACTGCTAGGCCAGGTCCTCCCTGGACAGGAAACAAGCATCCTGGGACCGGTTTCAGTGTATCACCCTTCATCAGCCAGGCTAGCTTGAATCCAGTGGTGCAGCGAGCAAGGGACCCACGTGTGGGCAAATCTGTATCATGCTCCATCACAGTCAGCCTTTCATATTTGACCCAGTCTAGCGTGCCAGATATCCCTGGTTGGCGCTTTATGTTTCTAAGCACTGCAGCTAAGTTTATTCTTTAAAAATTAATATCTCAAATTCTACTAATTTTATTTTTGCTGTTTTGATCCTGTTTTGTTCATTAAATTAAGTTCTATTTTTCTGACCAGGCATGGTATATTTTTGTGTGGTGTTTTAACTGTTTTAATGTATGAAGTATTGCACAAATACTGAAGTTAAGCCAACTGATGTGTGCCAAGCTACTAGGGTGTGAGCACAGGTTAATTTAGGGTGTGTTGGTAACTTAACCCTGACTAGGATTATGGTTCCTGCTTGGAAAGGGTGCATACCTCTATAAACCAGAAATCAAATTTCTAACAGATGCAGTTTCTGGTGTTCTGTTCATTTTATTGCTGATAAGTCCCCCTCACAATCAGTGTCCAGGTGCAAACCATCTCTCCTCTTGTTTCTATAGAGCATCAAGTGAAAGACATTGAGGATTCAAAAACAAACTATTCTGTTAGGAAGTGTGTATTGTGAAAGAATCTTCCATTTTGTAATACATCTTTTTTTGCCCTATTTTTGACCAAGAAATCAGTTACTAGCTCTTCCCATGTATTATGTTGTACTGTACTAAAATGTATATTTTTTCCATGAGGAGTGTAGTCTCTAACCGATCGATCTATTGGAGATTCTGGAGCTGAATAAATTGGGTAGGATTTGGGGTGTTTGAAATATTGGAGCTCCAGTGATTATTGGGTTCGGCTCCCACACCAGCCTCATGGAGCCCTTGCCAGCTACAGCCTTTGGCAAGTGACAAAGTCAAAACATAGACAACACCTCCTCCTCGACTTGAACATCACCTTCTCAGACATTTTTCTTCAAAACTTTTTTGATGTCTAATGGTAAGCCAAGATCAGGCCCAATACACATCATGTATCAGAATCTCGTTCCATCATGATCGGCCATAACTTTCAATTTTTTTCCTGAGTCTCATGCGACTAGATGTCAATGGGTGGCGCTTTGATCTTTTAGCTATGTTTCACTGGAAACTTTAACAACTAATAATTCAGGTTCAACTGATTTTTTTTTGTTATTTTGAAATCAAATTATTTATTCAATTTTACTCTATTTTTGAAAATTGTTGTGTGATTTTCCTTGTGTTGTGTTTACGCCCATTTGGTATTATTATTCCTCTTGCAGAATTTAGAATTCCTGCCAAATTCTGCCAATCACCACATAACAGAATTTATTGTGCCTCGCAAGAATAACGTGACGCTCCACAAGGTGTTCTTGTTAGTGAGATTTGCCAGCCCCTGGCATGATTTCCAGTCCCCACAGAGCTTGACGGTGCCATTTAATAACATTGGTGGATGCAAGTGGTTGCAGTCAAAGAAGGCTGCCATTTGAGTAGAATTGCTGCCGCTCTAGTAGATCTCCTACTCAAACAGCAGCAAAGTCAACTCAAATGGTGGGCATTCTCTTGTGAAACATAGGGTGGCGGCACTGCTGATTTTCATTGCTTTTAATTGCTACTTGTGTTACTGGCGCTAAATTGCAGCACAAGCCGCACGTGTTCTGCCCATTGGTGGAATTCCGTAGAATCTTAAAAAGTTTTTCTGTAGCTCTGTGGAATTCTGCAGAGTAAAACTCCACGAGTTCCGCCCACCCTGAGTTTGTGTTTTCACTTATTACTTTTTAAGTGCTACATAAATACACTACACATTTCCTCTAAGTGAAGCCTGCCTGCTCTTGTGTCAAGATGCCAGAGATTTAAGCACCGTTAATTTAGTGACTTTTTATGGTTCACCCTGACAGGGACCATTGCTTCGTCTGAGGCATTCAGGCACTTGACTCATCAGACACCATTTCCAGCAGTGGCCTACATACGTCCCTGTGCATACCACCTACAACCCCGTAAAAGTGGCAAACTTACTGAGGCATTGTGTCTTTTGGTCTTCAACACAGTCCGAGCCAACCAGTGCCCAGAAGGTCCCTATCTTATAGGCATGAAATAACAGACACGATCTTCATTTATGGACATCCCTAAAGAAGAAAGTCAAGAGGAAGAGAATCCAGTTGTCTTCCAGTAGATTTGTATTGATTTTAGGCTTTGTTGTCTTTGTTTAGACACTGATTGCTATAGAGGTATAGGGGCAGAGGTGATTTGGTACTCTGAATTACTAATACCATGGAGATCTGTAATTCCCTGCCGCAGACGTATTGGAGCATTATAGATTGCCCCTTCAGTAAAGTGGAAACACATATGATTCTGGGGATCTGGACCTATTCCATGGGTGTTTCCCCCAATTTTACGTAATGTAATTCCTCCTGCAAGAAAGAGCTATGACGAGATGATGCAAGGTAATCATTGTAGGAAATACTTTTCAATGTATTTAATGCACTTCCAATGTTAAAGTCGATGGAATGTCATTACAACAATTATTTGAAATACTTTTTGGAAAACTGGAAAAGCACTGTTGTGAAAAATAAAATATAATCATGTTTTCCAGTTGACGGAGACCCTCATTTCATTATTCAGCTGCCGCGGCACAATGAATCAATTTGCTTCAACATACAAGAGCAACCAGGTGTTGTACTTCGTCTGGTGGCTGATCCAGAAACAGGTAGGCTTCCTCTTTCTGTACAAGCACTTGATGTGACCTCAGTTTCTGTTTGCTTTCCGTGGGACAGAATTTCAAAATCATTAGCACAACAGTAATGAATTTAAGTGCAGACATTGCATGTTTCTCAAGAGTAAATTCACGTTTCGTATTAAATTTTATTTGCAAAACGATTTACTCACACGTGAGTTGGGTTGATGTTCTTGGGAGGGGATGCCTCGAACAGAAGAACATTGATAGGCATGCAAGCTTGTGGATTTTCATAAACCTTTCCAAGGTTCAATCAAACCCTGAATACGGCTGTAGTTTAAATTCCTGCAGATTAATTACTCTCGGGAGCAGCAGTAAATCTGTATCTAGAGAGGCCACATAGGGCGTTCAGAGTAAGACATTTCTCAATTGGAAAAACTAGTTTCCCTATGGAGAAAAAATGAAAAAAAATGTTTTAATGTGGAATTTCACTAGGCTGACATATTTAGGCACACACCAATGTGCAGCTGTTACATTTACCCATGTGAAATTGTCGTAGCATCTGAGGAACCTGGAATTTTAGACTTACTGCTGGGATGCTGTGACTGTTGCTGACACTCTGGTGGTGGTATGGAATCATCTGTAAATTCCTAAAAAGCTCTGAATGTTACTTCAAATTTGGGAGTAAACCTACGTGAGTCATTTTCCAGCTGTCTAGGACTGGTATGGTGACAGCTTCAGCAGTTTCATCTGCATGTTGGAATAAAAGAAATAAAAAATATATACATATCCACATACATACGGGCGGCTTCATGTAAGCCCTCTTCACTGCCTTAAAAGATATGCATTTTAGTCGCAGAACTGGTGGGCCAATGCTGTAATTTGCCAATTTGTTTTTTTCTTTTCCGTTCTTTATCCTCTATTCATTTTTTAACCATTCTTGTGTGTTTAAAGTATGTCTTCCAGTTCAAGACACAATAATTCACAGCCAATAGTATCCTTTTTGCAAGAATAAGAATCATATGAAATTAAGTTAATTATCATTTTACGCAGTTATATTTGTTGTTTATGTAATTAGACCTCTTATATATGATTTTATATTAGCTTTAATTATCTTCTGGGGTTATATTTCTTTATTAGGACCGTGAATTACAACTTTATTATGCTCCCAACGAATGGGAATCGCAATGGCAAACTAGGTTCACCACTGAATAATATGATGTAACTGGAAGAGTCTTGAATCATAATTAGGAAATTTATATGTAAATAAATGCGGTCCAAAGTAGTTAAATACATAAATCCAGAACATTATGAATACATTATTTAATCTCTATTCCCTCTGATCCAAAATAGTTAAATACATTATAACCCACTGGAGCCTATCATCATCTTCATCATTTAAGAACATTTTCTATGCAGCTAAATGACAAACTCTGGCAGTCAGAATGCATGAGTAACATGACAGTATTATTTCTCATGCAACACGTCTTTTGGAATTGGCTTCGGCTTGGCCTCTAATTTATTGACTTTGGAACATTCCAGGAAATATTTTTTTTAATGAAATGTTTACATTGTTCTTCTCGTCTAATTTGAATCTCGATACAATTGGTACGGCATTGCTTCATTACTGATTTGCCCTAGAATGCCTGTGCATGTCGTTTTTGAGGGGAGTGCCTTGAATTTAAACCTCTGTATTGTACAACTCAAGGAGGAATGGCTGACTGGGCAACCCTGCTAAGATCAATGAAAATGGTGTGGTTGCTTTTAGAAATCATATTCCTTCCATACTACTGAATGCGTACTTGGGCCCAGATTTACTAAAACTCAGGCAGTGCTGCGTTGCGTAACGATGCATGAGAAATTGACACATTACGCTGCTTTGTTGCGTCATCCACGCACCACATTTACTATAAAATTTTCCACGATACCAGGATGACCCAAGAGCTTAATATGTCTGGGACTTTAAGTACTAAGTTGCGGGTATTCATACTCGCTTAGAAAAGATCAGTGCATTATGTAGCCTATGTAACACCGTAAACGTAATCAGTACTGATGTGATCACAAGGTTATTATGTCTCTTTAGGTATTGCAGTCAATGCGCAGGTAGTTGGTAAAAATAAAGATGGCAGCCCGGGTAAAGCTGGAAATACATACATTGGAAAGCTTGGATTCATCAGCCAGAAGATGGGTATTAAAGTGGAAGTGACAACAGAAATCTGTACGGTCTACACTCATCAACAGAAAAGATCTTTCCACTGGAATGAGTCGGTCAGCATGACACAAGGCGGGTAAGATGCCTCATTAAATTGATCGAATGGCTGTGATAGGAAACCGTACATGGTCAAAACCACTGCGTTGGGAACCACCACATGGGAATTGTTTGTACTTTCTACAAATGCGTCCTTCAATGTTGACATAGTGGAATCTCTTGGAAAACTGAACTGTCTGAGGTAGACATTTTCATTTTTGTGGCACTAGTGAAAGATGCAATTTCTGCACACCAGTCTGGAAAACCAAAATTGAATTTGGAGGTCCTGTAGATATGGTAGGAAGTGATAGATTATGTAGATTGGCATGAAAGCTACGCGGAGATGCTTTCAGAGGGGATGGAGATTGTGACTGTGAGGGATAGGGATGGATAGTAGTTTCTATGCTTGTAACACGCTGGTGCCAATTTTGTGATTGGAGTTCATGGTAAATTTAGTGTAGCCAATGTTCAAAGATAAACATTGAAATGACCAATCCTTCTGTGTACCTGCCTCTTCTTTATGAGACTTCTTTCATTTTTTGAAATTATAGGAAGGCTGCTGTCCAATGGCAGTAACAAATACAGAAAAGAAACAATGGGCCAGATGTCTGAAACTTTTTTGCACTCGCAAACGGTGCAAATCGCAAAAATCGGCCGTTTGTGAGTGCAAAAAAGTGGTCTGCGATGCATGAAAGGCATCCGCAGACCAAAATTAAGAAATCACAAACATTGTGATTTTTTGCGTTGCGACCTGGTTTTTGCGAGTCGCAATTTGCGATTCGCAAAATCCACATCGCAAGGAGATGCAGCAAAAAATCGCAAATTGCGATTTTTGGCAGAATGGCATTTTGCACATGCAAAATACCATGAAAAGAAACCAGGTGGTAACCTGGTGCAAAATTTAAAAATGCATTTTAAATGCATTTTTAAATTGTACATGTGAAACACACAGGCCCTTTTGGCATGTGTGCACCTTACATGTCCCAAAAAAATGTTTTGGGTGCAGCAGAGGGGACCTTAGGCCCCCAGCACTCTGGGGTTTTGCATTTCCAGACTTTGCGATTTCTAGTTCAGAAATCGCAATTTTGGAAATGCAAAAAATTTCGGTTTTTTGCAGAATGGCATTTTGCACATGCAAAATACCATGAAAAGAAACCAGGTGGTAACCTGGTGCAAAATTTAAAAATGCATTTTAAATGCATTTTTAAATTGTACATGTGAAGCACACATGCCCTTTTGGCATGTGTGCACCTTACATGTCCCAAAAAAATGTTTGGGGTGCAGCAGAGGGGACCTTAGGCTCCCAGCACCCTGGGGTTTTGCATTTCCAGATTTTGCGATTTCTAGTTCAGAAATCGCAATTTTGGAAATGCAAAAAATTTCGATTTTTTGCAGAATGGCATTTTGCACATGCAAAATACCATGAAAAGAAACCAGGTAGTAACCTGGTGCAAAATTTAAAAATGCATTTCAAATGCATTTTTAAATTGTACATGTGAAGCACACATGCCCTTTTGGCATGTGTGCACCTTACATGTCTCAAAAAAATGTTTGGGGTGCAGCAGAGGGGACCTTAGGCCCCCAGCACCCTGGGGTTTTGCATTTCCAGATTTTGCGATTTCTAGTTCAGAAATCGCAATTTTGGAAATGCAAAAAATTTGCAGATATGGGCCAACAGGCCCATAGCTGCGAATGGGGTTGGTATCGCAATTTGCGATTCGGTAATAGCATTTGCGATTTTTAGGAAACCGCTATTACCGAATCACAAATGTGATACATGGCACTTTGCGAGTCGGAAATAGAGCTTTTTTAAAAATCGCTATTTCCGAATCGCAAAGGGCCGTGATGATACATCTGGCCCAAAATGTGTTTTTAACTACTCTTCCTTCCTGAAAGTAAATTAACAAAGATCATAATGCAGCCCCATGACAAAAGTTAAAATGTATCTACAATCAGGAAACAATGGGACAGATTTAAGAAAAGTGGTGCTGCACCCAGTGCAGCCTCACTTTCCTTGCGCCCCTTAACACCCCCCTACTGCTTCATGTGTGCGCTGTATTAAAATACGGCGCACCATGGTGCATGGGGGAATAGCATCAGAATTTTTTACGCTATTGATGTACTGTTCAGGGTTAGCACCAAACGTTTTGCGCTAACCCTGAACAGTACATAGGGATCCATTCTACCCAATGGTGTGCCCTTTTTAACGCCTGATCTGAGGCACCATTTTTTCCACCCCCCTAACGGGGGAACACCCCCTTGCATACATTATGCTTGCCGCAAGTATAATGTGGCGCAAGGGGTTACAAAGTGGAACAATACATGCATTGCGCCACTTTGTAAATCTGGCGCGGCAATTTTGGCCTCGTTCAGCCACATTAGCGTAAAATAAATTACACTAATGTGGCGCAAGGAGGTGCTAGGCCCTCAAATCTGGGGCAATGTATTTCACATGAAACACAAACCTAAATATTTTCAAATCTGAAAATTGTATTGGAAAGCTTTTTCTCACCCATGGAATGTTAAGGTATTCACAATGGGGAGAGCTATCACTTGCTTTGAAAAGAAAAAGCCAATCACAATCACTGTTTAGATATTGAACAAACTGATAAAATCACACACTATAAAAACGTTATGACTTGAAGTTGTGACTTTGTATAACACAGCTATGTCTATAGACAAGCTTGAGAAAATGTGCTATACTTAGCTAGGGAAATCTAAGTTCGTAAGTCATTGCACAACTTAGATTTCAACCTACACAAGGGTAGAAGTCTCTGCCTGGGTATTATTCACCATTTCTAGGAGAAAATATCCACTCAGTTGTAGGATAATATGTTTCTGTCACCCTACATGAAAGGGTGAAGATTCTCGTGACTGAAATTATGTCCTGGGGTATGCTGTAAGCAGAATTCTCAGAAAAGGTGGTGGAGAGCTCCGTCTAAGGTATAGAAAACAAAGGGCCATATATACAAACCCCTGGCGCCACCTTGCACTGCCCTAGCATCATTTGTTTTTTTACCCTAAGGTTGCATTAGAGAGGCCCTCTCCTTCGCTATATTTACAAAGTGAGGCAATGCTTGTATTGCGCCACTTTGTAAACCCTTGCGCCACATTATGCCTGCGCCACGCACAATGTATGCAAGGGGGGTGTTCTAATGCAGGGAAGCCCGAATAAATAGCACAGTGAAATTTCACTGTCCCATTTTTTCCATCATTTTTAATGCCTACTCAGAGCAGGCGCTAAAATGATGCACCCATTTTATTCAATAGGCCTCCCTGTGCTTTGCTGCACTAGCGTCAACTTTTTTGACGCTAGTGCAGCAAAGCGCTACAATAGCATCAACAATGTTGATACTATTGTCCTAATGACCACCAAGGAGTGCTGTGTTTTTAATATGGCACAACCATGGTGTGGCAGGAACGACGCAAGAAAAGTGGTGCATCAGGACAGATGTGCCACTTTCTTGTAAATATGCCCCTAAGAATGTAAGAGAATATTGTAAGAGAATTCTCCTGATGTAAATCACACAGAGAGACACCTGATAAACATCAATATTACATAAATAAAGCCCCTACCCTAGTCTCTGCTTTCTTCCTCTTTGACCACATGACTTTGCAAGCAACACACAATTCCAATTTGTAGCATGCAGCGCATTCCACTCAAGAGGAAATGGAACTTCACTGAGATGACTGACATTGTAGTGAACTCAGTTTTAGATCATTATATAGGAATATATGTTTTACTTTCCTTCACCCACGACGGAGCAAAACGTGTGGCCCTGTGCAAGAAAATCACAAACTGTGTGAATGCCTTAGGGGTGGAGGTGCACACTGTATGGGATCTCAAATAGAAGTGGCAGGCCAAGAGAAGGTAAGCAAAGGGATATTTTTCTAGAATACATGTGGCCCAGGCTCTGTATGGAGTCAGACTCAGATCACAACTCTGTCTCACCCCCCTCACTGAAAGTATCCTCTCTGCCATAAACCATGCACAATAGCTAAAAGAGGATCTGCTTGTTCCTGGAGATCCCAAAGTAAGGCCAGGTAGGAAAAATAAAACCCCTCTCTATCTCCAAACATTAGTTCTCCCCAGTCATGTCACACTGTAATCCTGCGAGAGACAGGCACACATTCCATGTGTCATCAACACACAGCTCTGTCCTCCTTTACATTGTAAACTGATTATATTAACCATCACACATTCTAATTTTCCTTCATACTGTCATTATGTCAAGTGAATAGGTAATGACAGTTGAAGCAGGGGTAGACCATATTGTGGCAGGGCAATAACAAAGTCCTGCATCTAAACAGCTCCCTTTGACCTACACAGGTAAGCCACACTGCTATTGATGTAAATTCCCCACTCTATGAGTTCTTGTAATTCAGCACTGCTATTAACGTATAATGTTTTGTAATGCTGAGACACTAATTAACACATACTTTTAATGCAATCAAATAAGCCTCAGTTCTGCTCACCCATATGGCACCGTCTTTAACTTTAAAAGTTCTGGGTTTTCTACCAATACACTACCTGCCACCAGCTCTGACACAGCTCCAATCACTACATCAACATGTTGACTAGTCACATAAGCTGGAAGGATGGTAGAGGCTGGTAAGTGTGTGCTCAATTGTGATTTGTCTAACTATATCTCTCTGTAGAAGTGTCAGGATAGTGAACATATCATTTCATTACCCAATAAGGACCCTATATTCAGCATGCCTCAATAGCACATCTAATGGGTGAATTTAAATATTTTATGTCCTGATATCACAGCATATATTCTTCATTTGTGCTATCTCCTGGGAGGTATATCACTACTTAATTTGTGAAAAAATAAATGCCGGGGCCCAAGGTATTTCACAGCACACCATTGCTGTGCAACCTGTGCAAGGTTGTGCAACCTGCCAGCACTGCTAAATACATACCAGTGCCACTGTTACCTTATAACCAAAACATTCCAATCCCCATTTCGATTATTCAGTGCCACTAAAGCTGGAATAACAGACTGGCCGAGGTATTTTTAAGTCACATTTAAATTGACATGTTAAACAATCTATGGATTTGCTCTCATAAAGAATAGACTTACAGTGCCACCATGAGATACATTCAGTCAGGAAAAAGTGCTGATGTTGAGAAATAAGTGCAGGTGCAAAGCACTGGAAAACACTGGCACAAATTAAGCACTAACTGGTATACATATATGTCTGTTGTCACCTTCTCAAACCACCCATGTTCCCATTGAAATCATTCACTGAGTGATATGTTCTTTGTCACAGAATATAACACTCTCTAACAGCATGTCAATTTCTGGCATAAAAATGATATTTATCAGAATAACTGTCACCCAGGAAAGAATTATGCGGGTATTCATGTACTGTGTAGCAATAAGATGTAACAATACCCTCATACTGCTCCTTATTCTGTCCATGTCTCCCCATGTTCAGTGAAACTGTGGTCCATGGTGTCCACACTCTCCCCCACACATCCCACATCGGGGGACATCCCGCAAGCAAGAATTTGGCAATCTACCTTTTGCTGTTCAGATGAGTCTGTGACTATAATATCTTTAATACGTTCTTGATACATGTGCAAATTGTTCTCTTCTTTTGTCAATTTGTTAGATCTGACAGCCTTAGGGTGGTCACCCCTAACCTTTTGCCTGCCTCCCTCCTCTTTTTTAGATACTGTTTTTGCTGGATTTAAGACTCTGCACACTTTACCACTTCTAACCAGTGCCAAGTGGATATGCTCTCTCCCTTTAAACCTGGTAACATTGGATCATATCCAATTGGACTATTTAACTTACTTATAAGTCCCTAGTACAGTGCACTATATGTGCCCAGGGCCTGTAGATTAAATGCTACTAGTGGGCCTGCAGCACTGATTGTGCCCCCTACTTCAGTAGCCCCTTAACCTTGTCTCAGGCCTGCCATAACAAGACCTATGTGTGCAGTTTCACTGCCAATTCGACTTGCCATTTAAAAATACTTGCCAAGCCTAAAACTCCCCTTTTTCTACATATACGACACCCCTAAGATATGCCCCAGGCAACCAATAGGGCACGGTGCTGTGCAGGTAAAAGGCAGGACATGTACCTGTGAAGTTTACGTGTCCTGGTAGTTTAAAACTCATAAATTCGTTTTTACAGTACTGTGAGGCCTGCTCCCTTCACAGGCTAACATTGGGGCTGCCCTCATACATTGTTTGAGTGATAGCTGCTGATCTGAAAGGAGTAGGAAGGTCATATTTAGTATGGCCAGAATGGTGAAACAAAATTCTGCTGACTGGTGAAGTTGGATTTTATATTACTATTTTATAAATGCCACTTTTAGAAAGTGAGCATTTCTCTGCACTCAAATCTTTCTGTGCCTTACAATCCATGTCTGGCTGGGTTTAGTTGACAACTCCTTGTGCATTCACTCAGACACACCCAAAGCACAGGATACTCAGCCTCACTTGCATACATCTGCATTTTGAATGGGTCTTCCGGGGCTGGGAGGGTGGAGGGCCTGCCCTAACACAAAGGACTGCCACACCCCTTACTGGGACCCTGGCAGACAGCTTTGAACTGAAAGGGGACCTGGTGCACTTCTAAGCCACTCTTTGAAGTCTCCCCCACTTCAAAGGCACATTTGGGTATATAAACAGGGCCTCTGCCCCCTACCAATCCAGACACTTCCTGGAGAAGAAACTTGTAACCAGAACCTACATCCTGTCAAGAAGAACTGCCTGGCTGCCCAAAGGACTCACCTGACTGCTTTCTGTCAAGGACTGCTGCCTTGCTGTTGCCCTGCTGCCTTGCTGCTCTCTGGCTGAGGTGAAGAAGTGCTCTCCAAGGGCTTGGATAGATCTTGTCCCCTGTTCCCTGAAGTCTCAGGACCAAAAAGACTTCATCTCTTCAAGAAGGACTCCTTGTGTGGCGAAATTCGACACAAAGCCTGCCAGAAACAACGCACAGCCTGAACTGCATTGAAAAGTTTACTGCATGCCGAATCAGAACGACGCAGCCCGACTTCGTGACGAGAAGATTGATGCAGCACCGACGTAGCGACCAGAAATTTGACACACGGCCCACCAAATCGACGCACAGCTGAGCCGGAACAATGCAGCCCGACTACCTGAGGAGACTCGACGCAGCGCCCACCAGATCGACGCACCTCCTGTGACTTCGTCCTTCCAGTGCAGGAAATCTACGCATCGTCTGAAAACCCTACAACCCGAACAGGATCCATGAATGAGTGTTGGAAATCGATGCACAGCCGTCCCTGCATGAAAACTGAACGATGCATCACCGAGAAATCGATGCACACCCCATTGTTTCCACGCATCTCCTCCTCTGCAGTTCTTTGCGGAGATTTTTCACGCGAACCAGGTACTTTGTGCTTGAAAGAGACTTTGGGGGTCATTACAACATTGGCGGTAAAAGCCGCTTACCGCCGTGCAGAGGACCGCCAACACACCGCCGCGGCTGCGGAATTCCACCACAGCTAATATGACCCACATCTGGGAACCCGCCAAACTTCAGACACCCACACAAGTCCGCCACACCAAAGGTCAGTGATAAACTGGCGAAAACAAATCCTCCACCGTCACGCCAACAGAAATACACCCACACTATCATGACACACGAATCCACACGGCGGTCTTTCAACTGCGGTATTCCATTGGCGGTACACACCGCCGCGCTCAAAATACACACACTCTTACAAAACACAGCCACATTGGACAATTCGAAAAACACACACCTGAGACACATACACACACCACTCCCACACACCCAACACAATAAAAAACACACACCCACATCACCCACAAACCCCTACGACAAAAATTGAGAACGAAGCACAGAGAGAGACACCACCAGCAAGTACAACAGCATCCACAGGCACATAACACCATCACCCACACAACTTCCATGCACCTCACACAACACACCACTACATATCACCACACTTATCACCACACACACCACCCCACACATCACCTACAACACCCCATGGCACGGCAAAGACACCCCAGGTTCTCGGAGGAGGAACTCAGGGTCATGGTGGAGGAAATCATCCAGGTAGAGGCACAGCAATTTGGATCACAGGTGCAGCACACCTCAATGGCAAGGAGGATGGAGCTATGGCGAAGAATAGTGGACAGGGTCAACGCAGTGGGACAGCACCCAAGAAATCGGGAGGACATCAGGAAAAGGTGGAATGACCTACGGGGGAAGGTGCGTTCCGTGGTCTCAAGATACCACCTGGCAGTTCAGCGGACTGGCGGCGGACCCACACCTCTTCACCCACAACTAACAACATGGGAGGAGCAGGTCTGGGCGATTCTGCATCCTGAGGGCCTCGCAGGAGTAGGTGGAGGAATGGACTCTGGTAAGTCAAATCTTAACTATTACATCCCCCACCCTACCTGCATGCTATCACATACCCCCACCCTAGCCCTCACCCCTATCACTCCAACTCCTCACAAATGTACCAATATCACAAACCACACATCCCAACACCAAGCCCTGCATGCAACAACAAAGCATGGACACCCATCACCAAAGCATGCACACTGCACATAGCCATACACCCCCCTAAACCATCATCACACAAGGTCCCACACAGGAATGCCAGCACTGGGGTACACGGTCACCCACCCATTGCACACCATGACACACACATATGCAATAATCATGCCTTTCCACCCCTGCAGGACCCCTACCCAACGTCACCAGACAGGAGGGTCCAGACATGTCCACTCCACCCGCAGAAGAGGCCCACAGTGTTCACAGCACCTCTGTCCAACTGGATCTAGATGACCAGCCCGGCCCATCGGGGGCCTCGGGACAGTTGGTTCCCCTCACACAGCCACAGGCTACCACAGACCTTCCCCCCTCTGGAAACACCAGCACAGCACCCACCCAGAGGGCCCATACCTCTGTCCCCAGGACACGTCAATCAGCTGTGTGTCCACCACTACAGGGAACCCAGTATAACCCACCACCCCAACAACAACAGGGACCTGGGGGCAGTGGCAGTGGGCACACGGTCCAGGGGACGGAGGCCCAGGAACACCGGGGAACTGGGAGGGCTGCAGTGCGACAGGGGGCGGACAGGCCAAGGGAACCCACTCTCCACGAGGCCCTCTCCTCCATCATGGGAGCATACCACCACTCCCAGGAGACTATGGCAACTGTACTGGCCAAGTTTCAGGAGACCCAGCTCATGCAGGATGAACAGTATATGGGCTTCTGGGAGGAACTCAGAACCATCAGCTCCACCCTGGGCACCATCGTAGGGGTGCTGAAGGAACTACTCAACACCAGGCGGGACACTGTGCACTCCAAGGGGCCCCTGATACTAGCCTAGACGATGAACTGCCCACCACCTCCGCCGGCGCTAGTGGACAAAACGCCCCGCCACAGGACCACCACACCAGCACCCCACCCCCTGCAGAGGGAGAACTACCCCGCAAACGGTCCCTGAGATCCAGGAACAAGACAGAGCATGATGCCAAGACCCCCGCCAAGAAATGAGACCACCCTGATTGTCATCCCACTGTCCCACTTTGTCACCCTGTCCATACTTAAACTGCCCCAGCTCCACTTCCTATGCCCATATGGGCAATGCACCTGTGAGACTAATAGACTGGACTCTGCCATGGACACTCCTCCAACATCACCCCTCACCATTTAACCTCCCCCTCCAATATTTTGCATTTAAATAAACACACCTAAAGCACAAAATGATCTGGAGTCTGTGATTTCAAAATAGTGTATTTGCAATTACAGTGACAAAATGTTCTTGAAATAGTAATGTCAACATACCTATGTCACACAGCTCTAGTCCATGAGGAATGTAAGCAGATGACACACGCTGGGACCCACATCTGTGAAACCGTAAGGGAAAGTGACAACTCAGTGACCATACACTGGGTGAAAACAACAGACAGGATAGAGGTAGTAGTGTAAAAGTACATGTAGTAGGCAGGAATGTATTCTCACCTGTGTTTCACTGGAAATATTGCTGGATCACTGAGTCCCTGTTCTGCATGTCTTCTTCCTCTGCTTCATCCTCATCACTGTCCACAGGCTCCACAGCTGCCACAACACCGCCATCTGGACCATCCTCTTGCAGAAAAGGCACCTGTTGTCGCAAAGCAAAGTTGTGAAGCATACAGCAGGCCACGATGATGTGGCACACCTTCTTTGGTTAGTAGAATAGGGATCCACCTGTCATGTGGAGGCACCTGAATCTGGCCTTCAGGAGGCCGAAGGTCCGCTCGATCACCCTCCTAGTCCGCCCATGGGCCTCATTGTAGCGTTCCTCTGCCCTGGGATTCCTCACTGGGGTCAGTAGCCATGACAGGTTGGAGTAACCTGCAAATGGCGAGGGACAACTGTTAGACACACACTAACCTGTAGGGATAACCCCAGGCAACCATTCCCACTGTCTTGCTTCCAGGGGCTCACCTAATAGCCACACACGGTGCCTCTGGAGTTGACCCATCACATAAGGGATGCTGCTATTCCGCAGGATGTAGGCGTCATGCACTGAGCCAGGGAACATGGCATTCACATGGGAGATGTACTGGTCTGCCAAACATACCATCTGTACATTCATAGAATGATAACTCTTCCTGTTTCTGTACACCGGTTCACGCCTGTGGGTGGGGACCAAAGCCACATGGGTCCCATCAATGGCACCTATGATGTTGGGGATATGTCCCAGGGCATAGAAATCACCTTTCACTGTAGGCAAATCCTCCACCTGAGGGAAAACGATGTAGCTCCTCATTTGTTTCAGAAGGGCAGACAACACTCTGGACAATACGTTGGAAAACATAGGCTGGGACATCCCTGATGTCATGGCCACAGTTGTTTGAAAAGACCCACTTGCAAGGAAATGGAGCACTGATAGCACCTGCACTTGAGGGGGGATTCCTGTGGGATGGCGGATTGCTGACATCAGGTCTGGCTCCAACTGGGTACACAGTTCCTTGATTGTGGCACGGTCAAACCTGTAGGTGATTATCAAATGTCTTTCCTCCATTGTCGACAGGTCCACCAACGGTCGGTACACCGGAGGATGCCGCCATCTCCTCACATGTCCCAGCGGACGGTGCCTATGAAGGACAACAGCGACCACAGAGTCAAACAACTCAGAGGTACGTACCCACAGTTTACACAGAACACCAATCATACACAAAAGGTGGCCTGTATGTGTGTTGAGACTAGGCCTAGGTATGTGTGACACAGTATAAAATGAGGCCATGTGGGCCCCTGAAATGGCGGCTGCCTGACCTGTAAAGTGGGACAATGGGATGTGAGGTAACTGCGCTGGCGTGGTCCACAGTCACGGTAGGCGGTCGGAGACCGCGGCGCAATGCTGCATTGGTTAACATTGGACCCTATGGGTCCCAGGAGCCAATGACGATGTACGCTGGCGGTGATGGTAAGCACCTCCGCGGACGTAACCGCAGTGGACGTGATCGCCATTTTCTATCTATTCAATCACTCGATACCTGATCTTCGACAGGAGAGGACCTGCACTGCAAGTGCTGCTGTGACCTCAGTCTGGAAGAGACAATGGCTCGTGCGTCTGGGGAAAGGGCCCCTCCCTTCACATTGGAGGAGTTGGAGAAGCTCGTTGATGGGGTCCTCCCCCAGTACACGCTACTCTACGGTCCTCCAGACAAACGGGTAAGTACACAGGGTGCATGTTGTATGGGCTATGCCTGTGTGGAGAGGGCTGGATGTAAGAAGGAAGAGGGCAGAGTGCTGCGTACATGAAAGACGGTGGGTGCATGTGCCACATGGCAAGGGTAGGGATGGGGGCCACTCACTTTGACGGTGCAGTTGGTAATGAGTTCTCTTCTTCCCCTGTACATTTTATGTAGGTCAGCACCCACCATAAGAAAGATATTTGGCGTGCCATCGCCAAGGACGTCCGGACCTTGGGGGTCTACCACAGACGGAGCACCCACTGCCGGAAAAGATGGGAGGACATTCGCCGCTGGAGCAAGAAGATGGCGGAGGCTCAGCTGGGGATGGCCTCCCAACGTGGGAGGGGTGCCCTTCAAACCATGACCCCCCTGATGTTCAGGATCCTGGCGGTGGCCTACCCGGAGTTGGATGGGCGCTTGAGGGCATCACAGCAGACACAAGGGTGTGAGTACACTCTCATTCAGCTGACTTTGCGCGCAGTGGAGTTGTCTGGGTGGGGGAGGAGGGCTGTGGGTTTCCCTAGGCCAGGGCGAGTTCCGTAGGCTAGGCCCCTCCGTAAGGCATGGCACTGTGGGCCCCCACCCCTCCTCTGTAGAGTGCCAAGTACAGCTATTCATGCCCCTGTGTCATCTATTTGTGCAGATGTCGTCCTTAGCCTTGTAGGCCATTTCCCAGGAATTGCACTGTAGAGGCCAAGAGCGCGGTGTAGTGCAGGGGGCTGCTGTGTCTGTCTTGTCCGCCTACGGTAGCGGTAATCCATGCACTCAACATGTCTTTATTCTGTCTCCCCCCCTTTTTGTGGTCTACCTGTTCCTGTGTGCATTAGCATCATCAGGCAGAGGAGCAGTGGCACCGGAGCACGAGGGAGCTGCATGCCACATGGCCATGGAGGGCCACACTACAGACTCTGAATTCACCAGTGGGATGGAGGGCGAGGGGAGCTCCACAGCAGGGACAGGAGCTGAGACCAGCGACACGGTCTCGTCCTCTGATGGGAGCTCCGTTGTGGTGGCGGCAACATCTGTGCCCCCCACATCTACAGGTACAGCCGCCACCCCCCTACCAGCACCGCCCTCCCAGCAGCCCTTCAGCCTTCGCCCGTGCCCGCTCACCCAGGAGGGTGGGCATCACCTTTGCCCCAGGCACCTCAGGCCCTGCCCCAGTCACCACTGCTGCCCTCAGTGAGGAGGCCATTGACCTCCTCAGGTCCCTCACTGTTGGGCAGTCTACCATTTTGAATGCCATCCAGGGTGTAGAAAGGCAGTTGCAACAAACTAATGCATTCCTGGAGGGCATTAATTCTGGTCAGGCGGCCCTTCACCGAGCTTTTCAAACTCTGGTCTCAGCACTGATGGCAGCCATTGTCCTTGTGTCTAGCCTCCCCCCTCCAACTTCCTCCACCCAGACCCAATCCCCTGTACCTCTGCCTATCCCAAGCCCACCATCAGACCAGCCTGCACACACCTCATCACACAAGGGAAGCTCAGGCAAACATAAGCACCACACATCCCACAAGCACTCACGCAAGCATCACACACATGCAGACACACCAACATCCACTGCCTCCACTGTGTCCCCCTCCTACTCGTCTCCCTCCTCCCTCCCAGTCTCGTCTACACACACACCTGCATGCACTACCTCCACAGCCACTACGTCCCTCACCTGCACACCCACCAGCACACCCTGCTCACGTGCAGTCACCACCCCACTACCATTCACACGTCCCCTGTGTCCTCTCCCAGTGTGTCTGTGACGCCCCCTCCGAAGATACACAAATGCAGGCACACACCCACCCAACAGCCATCCACCTCACCTGCACCTCCAGTGCATACACCGGCACCTAAAGTCACCAAACATACACCTCCTACTACCACCACCTCTTCCTCCACTCCCAAACCCGCTCCAGTTACCCATCCCAGTGTGTCCCAAAAACTTTTCCTGTCCAGACTTCCCCTTTTTCCCACACCTCCCCACCCCGTCCATCTCATATGTCCCAAAGTAGCACCTCAGCCACAACATCTCCAGGACCAGTGGTGCCTGTAGTCACAGGTATGTGGAGTGCACCGGCCACCAGGACAGCCAGTGTGGCACGGAGACACAGCACAGCCAGTTCCCCCCCTGTGAAGCATCAGAAGTTGGCCAGTGCCCGGCGGGAGAGAAGGAAGACTCCAGCCACCAAAGCCGCTCCCAGGGGTCCCATTGGGAGTGTGGAGTCAGCTGTGACACTTCCCAAGGTGGGGAAGGGCCACAAGAAACCGGCAAGTCTGGGAAGAGCAGCTCGGCGGAGAAGACCGCCATCGTCCCCGCTGCCCAGGAGGCAACCGCCAGCCCCATCCCCGCTGCCCAGGAGGCCACCGCCAGCCCCATCCCAGCTGCCCAGGAGGGCCCCGCCAGCCCCAGCCCAGCTTCCTAGGAGGCCCGCTAGCCCCAGTCCAGCTGCCCAGGAGGGCCCCGCCAGCCCAAGCCCAGCTGCCCAGGAGAGCCCCGCCAGCCCAAGCCCTGCTGCCCAGGTGGGCCCCGCCAGCCCAAGCCCAGCAGCCCAGGAGGGCCCCGCCAGACCCAGCCCAGCTACCCAGGAGGCCACCGCCAGCACAAGCCCCGCTGGGCCATGAAGGACTGCCAGCACAAGCCCCGCTGGGCCATGAAGGACCGCCAGCACAAGCCCCGATGGGCCACGTAGGAACGCCAGCACAAGCCCCGCTGGGCCATGAAGGACCGCCAACTCAAGCACCGCTGAAAAGGGCACTGCCAACTCAAGCACCGCTGAACAGCGCACCGCCATCTCAAGCACCGCTGAACAGGGCACCGCCAACTCAAGCACCGCTGAACAGGGCACCACCATCTCAAGCACCGCTGAACAGGGCACCGGCAACTCAAGCACCGCTGAACAGGGCACCGCCAACTCAAGCACCGCTGAACAGGGCACCGCTAACTCAAACACCGCTGAACAGGGCACCGCCAAATCAAGCACTGCTAGCCCATGAGCGGCAGGGGCACTGATGCAACTGGGTCCGTCATGGGGTGAGTGATGCACTCTGGGCACCAGTCCCCCTCCAGAACCAGTGGAGAGATCCATCCACTACTGCTGTCCTTCATAGGATGAGGCACTCTGGGCACCAGTCCCCCTCCAGAACCAGTGGAGACTGTTATCCACTTGAGAGACTGTGGCTTTGCACTCCCCAGGATTGAACAGTGGGCAAACCACCCACTTGTGAGACTTTAGAGACTGTGGCTTTGCACTCCCCAGGATTGACAAGTGGGCAAACCACCCACTTGTGAGACTTGAGAGACTGTGGCTTTGCACTCCCCAGGATTGAACAGTGGGCAACCCACCCACTGTAGAGACTTGAGAGACTGTGGCTTTGCACTCCCCAGGATTGAACAGTGGGCAACCCACCTACTGGAGAGACTTGAGAGACTGTGGCTTTGCACTGCCCAGGATTGAACAGTGGGCATGTGGCCCCCTCGTGGATCAGGCGTCGTGCACTCATCCAGCTGAGGTGCCCCCCCTTCCCTTCCCCCTGAGGTGCCTGTTGTATTCCTATCTGATGCCCCTGCAGTGTTCTCTCTGTTTTGATCTGGTATCGAGTGTGGCCATCGCCCATGTATTTTGGGCCTAGTGGTCCACGGACTATACATGGTGCAATACCTGGACTTTGTATTATTGGTGTATATATTTGTTTATAGTGTATATATATATTTTATAGTACTGTATTTTAATAGATTACAATGGTTACAATCATTTCCTTTTGTCTTTGCATTCTTCCTGGGGTTTGGGGGGTATAACTGTAATGTATCAACATGTATTAGTGTGTGTGTTGTAGTGGGTGAGGGTGGGGGTGGGGGTGTTGCGTGTGTGTGTCCCTATTTTTGCCTCCCCTGTGTCGTAGGTGCAGTACTCACCGTGGTCTTCGCCGCCGGCGTTCGTGCTCCTGGTACAGGAGCAGGAAGACTATTGCCGGTAGAATTTGCAGTTCCGGGTCCATGGTGTCCTCGTTCCTCATGGAGTGTGATGAGGTGAGTGTTTTCCCTTCAAAATTCCTGTTTCCGCCATGTTTTTATCCGCAGTGAATCCGCCGATTGGCCTGTCATAATAGTGTGGGCGGTACATTATCTCCCGCCTGTCTGTTGGCGGTGACCGCCACGCTGTTTGTTTGTTCCGCCGTGGCGGTCTGAGTGTTAAAGTGGCTGTCTTTGTTGGCCGTTTCCGCCACGGTGGTAATTGCAAATTTTTTACCGCTGGCCTGTTGGCGGTCTTACCGCCGCTTTAACACCGTCCGCCAGGGTTGTAATGAGGGCCTTTGTTTGCTTTATAAAGGCTTAAGACACTTTGGGGGTGATTCCGACCCTGGCGGTCCTTGACCGCCAGGGCCGGGGACCGCGGGAGCACCGCCAACAGGCTGGCGGTGCTCCCTTGGGCATTCTGACCGCGGCGGTACAGCCGCGGTCAGAAACGGAAAACCGGCGGTGTACCGCCGGTTTTCCGCTGCCCAGGGGAATCCTCCATGGCGGCGCAGCTTGCTGCGCCGCCATGGGGATTCCAACCCCCATACCGCCATCCTGTTCATGGCGGTTTTGGCCGCCAGGAACAGAATGGCGGTATGGGGTGTCGTGGGGCCCCCGTAACAGGGCCCCACTGAGAATTTCAGTGTCTGCATAGCAGACACTGAAATTCGCGACGGGTGCAACTGCACCCGTCGCACCCTTTCCACTCCGCCGGCTCCATTCGGAGCCGGCATCCTCGTGGAAAGGGGTTTCCCGCTGGGCGGGCGTGCGGCCTTCTGGCGGTCGCCCGCCCGCCCAGCGGGAAACACAGAATAACCGCGGCGGTCTTCTGACCGCGCAGCGGTATTCTGGCGGCTCCCGCCGGCACCGCGGTTACCGCGGCCGGCGGGAGTCAGAATTACCCCCTTTATATCACTTTTCAGTGATATCTCAACAATTACTTATTGCATTCTAATAGTTTTTTACCTCCATTTAACCAGATAAATATGATATATGTTTCTAAACACTGTATGGTGTATTTTTGTGGTGCTATAGGGTGTTAGTGTATGATTTATTGCACAAATACTTTGCACATTGCCTTCTAAGTTAAGCCTGACTGCTCAGTGCCAAGCTACCAGAGGGTGGGCACAGGATAGTTTGGATTGTGTGTGACTTACCCTGACTAGAGTGAGGGTCCTTGCTTGGACAGGGGATAACCTGACTGCCAACCAAAGACCCCATTTGAAACAAATGTGTGTCCATTTAGAACTATCTCTCTCTGAAAGGACTATGACATATATCTCCTTTACGTTCATCAGCATTGATACCATTACATCCTGTATCATATCAAATCACTGTGACAATTCTAAAGATTTTCTTTCCTGTTTTCTCCACCTACTAAATAAAGGAACATGTCTGCTGCCAGATTTGAGTGCACTTAATCAGCAGGTGAAAATTAGTGGTTCATCCTCAATGGAAGCATTTGTGGAAGCCTAAAATAAGACACTATTATATGTCATTGTTATGGGCCCATACTAAACAATAAAAAGCATCACAAAAATATAGTGTTGAATTCATCTATACTAAAGTATCATCTCTTGCTAAAAGATAATACATCACATGTCTGGGTTAGGCCTTTGCACAATCTTTTCCTTCTAAGTTACAAAATATATTACTATTCTCTTACAGCTTCTGAGGTGTGATGATGATGCCAAACTGCCCACAAACAGAGGGCAGTGTGCCATCCTGGGAGAAAACCTTCATATTTTACACACTGCCATGAATGTGTCCTCCACTGTTGAAGGAATAGATAAAATTGTTTGTTCCACTTAGGAAATCATATAAAAAAAACACGTCCAGCCAGAAGTCTCTTTCATACCTGATCTATATAAAAGTCAAGGTCAAAGATTCTTTATTGATTTGGTTAATCAAAAGCATAACAATGTTACTTATAAAAATGTACAAATAGTTAATATCAGATAAAATACTTAAATGGTAAGCAAAGCTTCATAAAATGTCACAATTCCAGTATCTTTCAGATTACAAGCCCCCAGGCACCAGCTAAAAAGTCTCAGGTGTTCTTATCATCCTGGCTATGCAAGCACACCCTCCTCAACCCCTCAGCTACTTCAGTTTACTCCATGTTCCACCCCCCAATCAAGGTGTAGCTGCACTTTTCTCCTTATCTCCTTAGGAACAGGACAGTCCTGATGAGGATGACTTCCCCTGCATTCAGAAATCCCCCTTCCACATCCTCTCAGATTTGAACCTTTCTATCTGATGGTCAACCTGCTGGCTGTGTGAGATAGCCACTTTTGTGGAGGTTCAGGAACATCCTGTACTCTGGGAGGATGTGTGTTTTCAACATCAATCCTCTGTGTGAAATGAGCATGACTCTGCACCACATGGCTACCCTCCAGGAAGAAATTCAAAGGTGGATTTTCTTGCGGAGAATAGAGAAATGTCTCTAAAACATCATGAAGTTGGACTGGGAACAACTCTGGCTGCCAAAAGAGGAAGATGTAAGATATCCTTCCAAGACTATGCAGCTTTAACAGACCTTCTCAGTCATGGGCCCATGTTAAGCTGCAGTGCCACGACAGGTACTGGGGATCTACAATAAATGACCCACCACAACGACACACACTACCACCAGCCCACCCACAACCGCAACTGACACATCTGATCCTGCTTTATAACCGAATCCTCAAACCAATGTTGACTCAGCATTGCGTAGCCATGGTTGTGGACAATCCTTCCTCCCAACCTCATGGGTGTAGACAGCAGCAATTACTCTCATGAACATTTCACCTATCAGACCGTGACACATCCTCAGTCAACACACCCTTACTTTTGTAATCATACTTCCCAGCACTCATTATTTATAAGAAGAAATTACTTTGCTAAATTGTTTGCGTAAACACAATTTGCATTTTCCTTCCAGCTATGTGTTATCTCTTGTGTCTGGTCATAAATATGGCTTTACCACTCACATAATCCAAAAATATGCTAAACCAATCAAAAAAGAGTAATAATTCATAAAAGATAGATGTGATGATAAAATATAATATTTTTTCTTATAAATTAAAAATGATAATAAAAATAAACTGTCATTGGTTCAACTTTGAGGGAACTGGGCAACAGAATGTTTGGAACATCAGAGGATAAGTCTGGTCATCATCCAAGGGGAATGGTATAGCAAAATACAAAAATGATCCCAAAAAAGTAGTACAATAAAGGATGCAAAGCTCCAAAACAAAGTTGATATCCAAACCTAACTGAAAGGGAAAACCCATCTATCAACTAAGAAGGTGTATCTGAGAGGCTATTTGGGCAATGGTTCTTTGACATGCTCTGTGTCTGACATAAACACGCCTGCATGTCCTCCTCAAGGGCAGGCATCTGGGGTGGTGGGGCAGGACTGGAGATCTTTTGAGTTTCAGGACACAATGGGATAGGTTTTACAGACAGAAAGGGACAAAGAGGGAAAACATGCTGGGAGACACAACGCCAGAGGGTGGGGGGTTGTTCTATGGATGAGACAAAACAGCTGCAGTCAAGGCAGGAGAACAAAAAGCAACATAAGTCTTTATGATGGACAGCCTTCACCTCTTGCTCGACCTTCATCGTTATCACCACCCGTTGATGGCCTGTAGAAAGCGATAGCTGACTAATAATCAGCTGCCTCAATACCTGGGGATAGAATTTCACATGAGGGCTTAGTGGAATCAAGCACCAAGATCATCCCTTGTCGGCAGATCTTGAGAGTGGACATTTAGATGAAGAGGTGAGTCAACAGAAGATACAGCCGGAGGCTTCACTTTGGGGTCTCTTGAGTGATGAGAATGATGGAGGGGGCGCCTTTAGGCCCTGATGAAGGAGAGACCTCCTACTGGTACAGCACAGATGTATATTCTTTTGGACCAGGAAGAGACCCATTTTCTGATTCCTCTTGACTTGTGGTGTCCAGTGCAATCATCCTCCCGGTAGCATTCACAGCTTCTCCCAAAAGACTTTTGGATTGTGGGTGAGCCACTCTCTGATTGGGCACACCCTCTCTGCTGGTAAATTCTCCCTCTGTGTCAGTACTGGTGAAGCCATCCTGTACTCAGTAGCCAAGGTCTTTCCTCTCACTCACCATTGGTATCACTCTTTAGCAATCCACTGAAAAGGAAAGGTGAGAAAAGGAAAAACATATGAGTACATACATCCACTGCTTCATGTAGATAAAAATATATTTGTCATCATTAAACGTGACAAAGTATGGCATTGACTTATCCCACTCTCTTTTGTTATAAAGGCTTTTGATTCTCACGTGGCAGTTTTTACCGTGAGTGACTCCTGGGTAACAATGGTGCGGGCTGTAGTATGTTACTTCCCCCTTAGACATTATCCTCTGTCAATAAGCTACTAAAATGCCTCCTTAGCACATGGGATACCGTTACTTTTTCAGACAGTGCTACCCTTACATTATCTTATGATCACAAATAGGAACATGGGCGTGGTTTGAAGTAAAAAGACGACGGTGATTGGTGCTGCAGGCATGCTTGACACTTGGTAGTGGGTGCCTTTCAGTGTGCAATCTTTATACATGACTTAGTATTGATGTGTGCATCACACTGTCTTTAATGTGTGTCTTGCATTATGTAAATCACTTACAACATAGATAGTGCATACAGAAATATGAAGTTATGCCTTAGGCTCCGTGAGGTTGTATGACAATAGAGCTTTCCTTTAAACAAAGATGATTTTTCACTAATATGTTTCTGTGTGTCAACATTTGATACAATAATATTATTAAAATATATTTTTGACAACAAAAAATAAATTAAAAATTAGATAAATTATTTACATTAATTCAACTACATATTTTAGGGGACAACATGTTGTAGAGACAAAATGTACAGAAGAAGACATAAGGCTTGATACCTCAAAACGTTTAATTCACAGATAAAATAATACAATTTGTATATGGCAAAACTTTACCTCCATGATGCTGCTTGTGTGACTTCAAATGAACCTGACGAGGTTTGCCAACGATTTTCAAAGGCCCTCCTATGCAGCAGAGAGAGCTTGGGGTACCGAATATGGGTATGGGAGGATCTCAAGTTCATCTTGTTTGCTTAAGCCAAGTGCAGAATATTCGCAGCACTTGCACCACTCCCTAATGCTATAGATGTAAACACCCACTGCCATGCCTGATAATATCCTGCCATATCTCCACACAAGTTGAATTGCTTGGCTGGATGACTGCTTTCTCACTAGAAGTGAGGATATGTTTTGAGGGCCCTATCTGAGAATATCTTTAATTTCTCCTGACAAACACTGGAGGGCTCTCATCTCTTTCCTCATCTATTTGGGCAACCTTCTGCAATAAAGGGAGGAGCAGGATGGCGGAGGATGATGATGTGGTCCTGTTTCTGTATGTAATTTCTTGTTTGTCATGATTAGTGGCAAACTCTACTTTCACTACAGAGATGTATGCCTATGTAGTGGAGGCAGAGAAATACCACATAGGCGGAAACATTAGGGAAATAATGTGTTTGGGAGTGTGAACTGCACGCGAGTGGTACCTACTAAAGATTTCTTTAGAGAGACATTTTGGATAATTGAAGCAGAAACATTTGTACTTTAAGATGTGCAGATGTACTCCTACATGTTTTCTGTGCCAGTCTCTCCACACTGCATATGGTGTATACTGAAATAACAAATGTGAGTGAATGGTGTATTTAATTTAGTTATAACATGAAGATGTTATTGAATACATACATGTCATATGTATGAATTCATATTACATATAGAATTGCACGTTTGGCTGTGACACCATATTAGCACTGATGTTTCAGATTTGTACATGTGGATGGTGCCATGGATCACCATTTACCATTGACTCCACAGAATTAGATGAATGTGATTTGGCAACCAAAATAGCAGCTTAGGGGAAATATGAGGCCACTAGTTGGCCATGTTTCTGTAGACCCTGGCTCTTGTTCTGTGTATCAACCCACGATCCGAGATGGAACATATTTTAGAGGTAAGCTCTACAAATAAGTTCTGTTGCGTGGCAGTGTTGTGCAACACTCAACATACTACATAAATGTATGCACAGCTTTTAGGGAGTACTTGAGAACACCATTTTGTATTATACAGATGCCAGAAGTGAAACTTTAAAAATGCAAAAGTGCACTCAATGATGGTGGCATACATGTGTGTGCCCTGTGGTACCTTTGTTGAGGCTGCTTAGTTGGATGGCAGAGGTAGGGGAGGTGATGAGGAGAGAGAACATACTGGCATAGCCTGCAACAAAGATGCCTAGAACATGTTGCAGACATTCTATTAATGCATGCCCTAATCATTCGTCACATGGATGTAATTATGAGTGACTATATTTGTTATGCAAATCCAATAAGTAAATGTGCAATCCCTGTTTGAGTTATATATCTTGCCAAATAGCTAATTGTCACTGAAATCACCAGCAAGCAACAAACATGCAAAGTTAGATTGTCAAAAAATATAACTTTTATGTGTGCACCCCGAAAAGGCTGCATAAACATAAGTGTAGTAGCCCCTGGCATCACAAGAAGCATGTACATAGATGCAGTGCCAGTGGAGTCTGCAGAAATGATGCTCCTAGTTGTGAGGTGACAGAAGTGCCATATCGATGTAGTCAAAAGAATTCCTTTGAGACCAAATGGCTTTGAACCAGTGATGTTTGCAAGGGATAAACTGGTGCACTTGACTATTGATGCACCTGACCACCTGTCACAAGGACCATGTTTGTCTTGCCTGTACGATTCCCACCATGCCACTACTGACCTGGAAGTATCCAGTATGGGCAATATGTAGAGTGCAGCCAGTGTTTTGACATGTAGAAGGAAGGACTGTGAATGGACTTATTGTAAAGTTTGCAACCATGTAAAAATTATATCTGGAGGGAAGTGGTTCACAGCAATTGCTGCTTACCGGGACATCTTAAATATGTTGATCTTCTGCCTGTATATCCTTTCTCTTCCTAGTTATTCCTCAGTAGAAGGCAACAAACACAATCACCAAAATGGTGCGTGATTCCAGTGAGTTTCACCTGATGATAGATGTGGTAAAGTCATGGATGTTAAATTCTCTACCCTTTGTATTAGTTTGGTGTGCTGAATGTGAATTAAGTCTTGTTGCTATATGAATTGTCTACTAATTTTAGCTATATTTACTGTTAAATGCGTGTTTTTACATTAAAAAACCCAAATAAATGAAACATGAAAAAAAAACTAACATATTCTAAAACATAGCAAATCTCATTCCTTTATTTCACACTGTGCTGTTAGTTTTGTTCTCTTGCCTTGTACATTGTTTTAGTTTTCTTCATGCCTCTCTCAGCCTCCTTGATTTCCTGTTAACTCCTTAACCATATTAGTAGATATTCTCCCTTTTTCCACCAATCCCCATGCCCCCTTCTACCTTCACTTGAACAATTTCTCACACTCCACCTGCAGAGTTCTCTTGTATAATGGCGGAAAAGTCTGCACATAAGAGATAGGGTAGACATAGGCAAAGGTCTCCAACCACATATTGTAAAAAGCATTTTGCAAAATTGCAGTACTGGAGAACTGTATTATGTGCTTTGGTGAATATGCTCCAATGACCTAAAAATGGAGGCATTCGAATTATCAGATAATGCTAAATATGTTATGCTTATTTAGATGTTTAATGTTATATTTTCAATCTTGAGTTATTTTTAGCGGTTCATGCTAAATAAAATGTAAATAACTATACCTTGAAACTTATGGGACTCCTTTGACTTCTTGGTCAGTGTCTGCTCACTGTCCTCTGTGCAGCTCCACCTCTTTCAGCTGTTGCTGCCTCTGCTGTGTTCTGACTGAGAGCCTGCTTGACTCTCAGTTCAAGGCCCACCTCCACCTCCAGGCTACCCCATGCCTCATCCCTGGGGGCCTAGTGTTCATCTCTGTGTAAGTATCTTGCTGTCACCTTCACTTTTGCTTATTTTCTGTCATCATTATTTTTCTTTTTTTAATCATTTTTATTTTTTTTATGTCTTTTTCTCTCTCCTTTCAGCCTTTCACTCTCCCCGTGGTTCTCACCCGCACTCCAGGACTCCAGGCGCACCTACAAATAGCTCGAGAAAAGATGGAGAAACAACAAGTCACCAAGACTTTGAGGCCTTCAAAGTTGCCATCAAATCCCACCACCACCTCATCAGAGCCACCAAGAGAGCCGCCCTGCCGGACCGTATCAGCGCCACCACACACAACACCAAAAGAGCTCTTTGCAGTGGTCAACTAGTTTGTCAAGCCCTAATCCTCCCTCCATCTCAATACCTCTGCGACAGACTAACCAACTGCTTCTCCCGAAAAATCAGCAACATATACAACAGCATTGGACCCCAAGACCCTCCAAGACTTCCAACAACCCCCCAGCTCTGACCCTCCGAACCATCACAGACCCTGCACCACTGGACGACCCTCACCACGTACAAGACCCGCTCCATCATGAGCAGCATCCACTCGGGAGCACCTAGGGGCCTCTGTCCTCACCACATTTTAAACAAAGACAACACCTCATTGCACTCGAGCTCTGCCACACCCTCAAGAGTACTATAGATAGAGCTACCTTACCTTAGGACTGGAAGCACACCGAGATCTGCCTGCTTCTGAAGAAACCAACAGCTGACCCCCTGGACAGCCGTTGCTGTCTGGATAAAGGACAGCTACCTCAAGATCATCTCTGACAAGACTGAGATCCTCATATTGAGATCCTCCACATTACCCTGGGATGCATCCTGGTTACCAGCCACCATCGTCTACCCCACTGCCCCAACAATCCACATATTCAACCTCAGTTTCATCCTGAATTCATCGCTCACCATGACCCGCCAAGTCAACTCAGTCACATCCTCCTGTTTTCACACACTCCAACTTCTCCGGAAGATCTACAAATGGATCCTAAAGTACTGCTGCAGAACCGCATCCCATGCTTTGGTTAGCAGCAAACTCAGCTATCGCAACATTCTGTACACCAGCACCACCCAGAAGAACCTGAAGAAACCACAGCACATCCAAGATGCCTCCGCCAGATTCATCCTGGACATTCCTCACCGCAAACACATCACCAATCACCTAAGAGACCTCCACTGGCTTCCTGTTAACAAAAAAATCAACTTCAAACTCCTCCTCCACGCGTATATAAGGCCCTCCACGACCTAGAACCCACCAACCTCAACCACCTTATCACCTTCTACTCCCCCACCAGACCTCGCCACTCCACCCAACAGGCACTACCCACTGTTCCCCACATACAGAAGTCCTCGGCTGGAGGAAGATCCTTTGCCTACCTCATGGCAAAGAGCTGGAACACCTTGTCCCTGCGCCTCAGGCAGTCACCATTGCTACCTCAATTCAGGAAGGACCTTAAAACCTCGCTCTTCAACTGAAGCACAGAGGACAAACCCCGTCAGTACCTTGAGACCCTTACGGGTGAGTAGCTGAGCTATATAAATCCTGATTTGATTTGATTTGATGCCAGAATCATATTTTAAAAGGTAAGAGATTAGCATTTAGAAAATTAGAAGCAGCATTAGGCTTCACTGTGGACATAGGAAAAGGTAGACATGTAATTTCCTGTTTTTTTCATACTTGGTATGGCAATAAAACACGTTTATTTGATATTAAAATAATCAAGCATTAGATTTTATGGAGGAATGGCTCTTTTTAGTGGCATAGAAACATCACAGCATGGGGTAGTGGACACAGAAACAACACTGACAAGGAGGACACAGTAGCAACAAGTACAGGGGGAGTGTGGAGGACAGGTGGACCTGAAAGTAACACGGGACAGGCGGTTGGGCAGATCTGAAATAGAGGAACACACAGGCAAGTCTTACAGGGGTCGGGCAGGGAGAAGAACACAGAGACAGGCAGCAGCACAAGGAGAGAGAGAAGTACACAAAGGACATGGCTCAAAAACTCATGTACTTTCTTTGAGTGCTTACACAAAAAGAAAAAAATTGAATTCCCTTCTATTGAACACAGACACCAGGCAAACACCCACAGGGTAAAAAGGAAATGCTCCATGGCAGGGACAAGCACACAGTTGAGAAGCTAGGACATGAATAAGAAGTAGGAAATGGAGGGTGAGAAGAAATCTAACCAATGTTAAGAACTGGGTGGGCTCTAAGCCCATCCATGTTCAGGGTAAACCACAATATGGCAATATTTCTCACAACAAACAGCGCAAGAAATATTTGATAGGTTCAACCTAAAAATAAGTTAGTTGTGTACATCAATTAATGAAATAGAATTACCACAAATTTACAAAAATCTGAATAAATATAAGTAGGTAGGCCCAAGAGTAAGAAACCCATTTAGATCCTGGCAGACTGCCCATTTCTCCACTAGGGGATGGAGTCAATTACTCCATTGCCCTGATAGAGATGGCATCCACCAGATTTATGAATGATTGCCAAGCTTGAGGTAATTTAGAAAGCATCAGCAGAAAACAGTAGTTCATGTCAATGCATTTCTCAGTTTGGTACATTGCTCCATCAATGTTGGACTTTTTTGCTTATGCATGCTCATCCCCAATCTTTTTGCCTCCTGCCTCCTATTTTTCTGACCTGTTGCTGTTGGCTTTTGAACTCTGAGCACTTTACCACTGCTAACCAGTGCTAAAGTGCATATGCTCTCTGTGTAAATTGTATGTAATTGGCTTATCCATGATTGGCATATTTGATTTATTAGTAAGTCCCTAGTACAGTGCACTAGAGGTGCCCAGGGCCTATAAATCAAATGGTACTAGTGGGCCTGCAGCACTGGTTGAGCCATCCACATAAGTAGCTCTGTAATCATGTCTCAGACCTGCCACTGCAGTGTCTGTGTGTGCAGTTTTAACTGTAAATTCGACTTGGCAAGTGTACCCACTTGCCAGGCCTAAACCGTCCTTTTTCTTACATGTAAGGCACCCCTAAGGTAGGCCCTAGATAGCCCCATGGGCAGGGTGCAGTGTATGGTTAAGGTAGGGCATATGGTAATGTGTTTTATATGTCCTGACAGAGACATATTGCTAAATTCGTTTTTCACTGTTGCATGGCCTGTCCCTCTCATAGGTTAACATGAGGGCTACCTTTAAATCTGATTAAAGTGTAGATTCCCTTTGGGAGCGGATGGACATGTGGAGTTTAGGGTCTCTGAGCTCACAATTTAAAAATTCATCTTTTAGTAAAGTTGATTTTAAGATTGTGTGTTTGAAAATGCCACTTTTAGAAAGAGAGCATTTTTCTTGCTTATACCATTTCTGTGACTCTGCCTGTTTGTGGATTCCCTGTCTTGGTCAGTTTGACAGTTGGGCTGGTTGCACCTCACACTAGACAGTGACACAAAGGGAGCTGGGGTGTAGCCTGCATATCCTGATGAGCCATCTGTGCTAGGAGGGAGGGGAGGAGTGGTCACTCACACCTGAAAGGACTGTGACTATGCAGTCTCCAACCCCCTGGTGAGTGTCTGGGGCCTTGCCTGGGCAAGGCAGGATTTCACATTCCAAAGAGACTTTACTTTGGAGTAGGCCTACTTCAAAGGAGAAATTGGGTATAAAAAGGGCACCCAAAACCACAGACTTTAGAAACACTTCTGGAATCAAGAGGAACCTCTGCCTGGAGAAGAGCTGAATAGCTGAGGAAGAAGAGCTGCCCTGCCTGTGACTGTGCTTTGTTGAGCTATCCTGCAGTTGCTGCTTCTGCCAGAGTAAGCGGGCAAAGACTGGACTTTGTGTGCCTTCCATCTTGAGAAGAAATCTCCAAGGGCTTGATCTAGAGCTTGCCTCCTGTTGTTTGAAGTCTCAGGGACAGCAAAGACTTCTCTCTGCCAGCACCTGGAGTCTCTGGAGAGACTCCTACTCTGCCCTGTGGTGCCCATCTAGTTCCTGGGACCCTGAAAGGAGAAGCTGGCAGCCTTAAGACAAGAAAATCCATGCACAGAGCCCCGTGCAGTGAAAAGATTGACACAACTCCGATCCGCAGCTGAGAAAACGACACTCGCAGGAAACGCGACTGAAGAATCAACTCACGGAGCAGGAGAAATGACGCGCAGTTTCGCTGATGGAGGCTGGGAGATCACAACCTGCGCTGCGGGGATTTCGGATCATGGTGCACCTGGATGTCTGACTCACGTACTGCCGTGCGGAGTTATTTTTGACGCACACCTGCCCGTGCGGGTTTACTTTTGACGCACACCAGGTACATTTTAATGCTAGCAGCGCTTGTGTGTGTTTAAAACTACTTAAAGACTCTTTTTGCATTTTTATTGATAACTTGACTTGTGTATTGTGGATTTTTGTCGTTTTGGTCTTGTTTTGTTTAGATAAATATTTTCTATTTTTATAAACCTGTGTTGTGTCATTTTGTAGTGTTTTCATTAAGTTACTCTGTGTGTTTGTACAAATACTTTACACCTAGCACTCTGAAGTTAAGCCTACTGCTCTGCCAAGCTACCAAAGGGGTAAGCAGGGGTTAGCTGGGGGTAATTCTCTTTTACCCTGACTAGAGTGAGGGTCCTTGCTTGAACAAGGGGTAACCTGACTGTCAACCAAAGACCCCATTTCTAACAATCAACATGACAGAGCCTTGGCCAAAAAAGTTTTCCTTTTCTGTTTTCAAAAAGAAAGTCCGAAACAGGATTCTCTTTTACTAATTAGAAAAGATAACCCCCCCTAACCATAGGAGTCATCCTCAGGGGCATTATTTCTTTTTTCCTGTCCCTCAGTGCCAAAGATTGCCAGGGGATGACGGATAGTAAAAAAACAACTACATGTCTGCTCATCCTAATTTAGCGAATGGACATACAGCCAATTTTGTGACGGCCTTTACTCCATTGGGCCGTCTGAGAAGTTTGACCGTGGAGTAATCTTCACTGTGGCCAAACTTAAGTTCCACCCACATTGGACCATTGTGTTGACAGGGAGAGAACTCCGTTGTTGTTGCGATGGAGTTCCCTATCCGGCAACATATAAATCAGAGTGGTCGATAAAATATTAATTAAAAAATATAGGGATGCAGAAACATAGGAAATTAAATATTGTGACACTCAGATACGGTGATGCATAAATATCTTTGACAAGAATAACACTTTTTGAGGTAAGTAATATAATTTAAACAATATTGATGTATTCAATATTTTTTTTAAATAACAGAATGGTTACATTATTTTAATGTTTGAGTTGATATAATCTTTTTATGTGTTATTATTTATATACATTTTATGAATTGTTTTTAAAATATTAGCTTGTAATGCAAAGTGATTTAGAATTGTGTACTAATTTTTAATAGTAATTTATAGTGTTGTAGGGTGTTGTTGAATTTGACGGGGGTAGGGTGGGCAGTTAATTAGGTCAAAATTGATTAAGAATTATTTAATACATTGTATTAAATAATATGATAGATATTTATTATCTAACATGTCACACTGATTTATTTTCGTTATGTGTTATTTGCCGGCTGTTTGATTTGTAGGAATATAGAGTGGGAAAGTAATTAAGTAATAATAGGGAAGTTAATTAAGTAATACTTACATAACAATTACTTATTATTTTTTTGTACTTACTGTTATTAGTATATGAACACAATATTGTATATATAACACTTTTGTGCCAGTAAACCCTAAATTAGGCTCCAAGCCAGGCAAACAATGAAGTAAGACACAATAAATCAAAGTATGCATATTAGAAACATCCAGCATCTATAAACACTGTACAACAAACAGACAATTATAAAAAAGTTTCAGTTTGTAGATTAAGGATGCCTGCTGCTATGGAAAACTGATGTGTGCATATTTACAATATTGGTATTCTGATTTAAAACAATTTTCAATTAATGGATTTCAGAAAAACATTCCAGGTCACTTGTTTTCCAAGAAAACACTAGTTAAAGTTCATGACTGGCACAGTCAAAAGCCCATTGCTTTGTAGAGTGCCCGTTCTTTTTATAAAAACCCTTCTAGGTCGTATGAAGGTTATACGGAAGTCTATTATTTATAAACTACAGAGCGTTCACTCAAGATAATTACCTTCAATTTTTCCCTGTTGCTGTTGACACTTTTTAGACCCTGCTCTTTCTTCTCGGTTCTCATCAGGATTGTGCTGGGTCTTAAATCTGAGAAGTTTTAGTTGGGATGTATTGGGTAATTGTGACCCAAGGATTACTTCTAGTTCAGTGGTTCTCAACCTTTTGACTTCTGTGGACCCCTACTTTATCATTAATGGAACCCGGGGACCCCCACTGAATCATTATTGGAATCCGGGGACCCCCCACTGAGTCAGTACTGAAAGCTGAGGACCTAATCTGTTAATATTATTTAATTTTCTAAGCAGTCGTGGACCCTCCCCGAGGAGGCTTTGCGGACCCCCAGGGTTCCCCACATCACAGGTTAGGAACCACTGTTCTAGTTGGTTCAGGGTACACATTAGAAATATTTGCCAGGTGAATAGTGAGATGTCTTTGGGGTTCAACCCCATACAATGTGAAGTGAGCTACAACACAAAAGCATCTTCATGAGAAAAGATCCTTTTGTGTTCAAAATCTTGGAATGACTTCCACTTTTTTTTACAACAGTGGCGTTTTGATGAGAACATGAATTTATTATTCATCAACTGGCGCAGTCATTAATTTAAAGGCGTAAAACAAAAAATTGTGAAAAAGCAGACAATGTCACAAAAAGGCATACATACTTGACAACGTATCTTTCTTTATACTCCTAGGTTTAAACTCTCCATTTTAAATGGGTCCAAGATGATACTTTCCGTGGGCAAAGAAGTTACCTTTGAAGTTGTTCTACATCGGCGACCCAAGAAGCATTTGGATCAGCAAGATTTTTTGGGTCTATATACTCTAGACAGCCATCAGCTTTCTGATCAGACACATGGCCTGCTGGGTAAATATCTGCTTTCCATGTAGGACTACTGCATTTTTTGTCTCTTATGAATCAGGGATGTTACTAGTGTAGGCCTGCTTCTGGGGTACAACAGAGCACTTTACATGGCACATGGTACTGGGACAGTTGAACTCGTAGGGTCTGATTCATAAAAGTAAACTTAGACGTTTGGTCTAAACTTAGACCAAAAGTCTATATTTATGACTTTGGGAATTCACAAGGGGCATTTACGAGTAGTATCTTTACGTCTGCACTTCGCCCCAAGTGCGGATATAAAGATACTACTCGTGAATGCCCTTTGTGAATTCCTAAAGTCATAAACTTAGACGGTTGGTCTAACTGTAGACCAAACGTCTAGGTTTACCTTTGTAAATCGGCTGTGGCATGGTACACAGAAAAACACCCTACATCTGATTGCAGAAGCCAAGATATGATAGGAATGAGGTTTAACTGCGACAGTCCGCTATACAGTTGGCTTTTCAATATACAGATTTAATATATATATTTACAGTTTGAGCCACAGGGAGATGGAATGGTTCAACTAATTGTCAGTAAAATACGGCAGCCAGGATTATTATGCTGATATCAGGGTATTGTATAATGGAAGCATCCATATAGTGCTTCATAAACCTGAAATGGTGTTGAAGCACTTTTAGAACACATATCTCCTTTATGGTAGATTGTGCTTGGTTGAAAGTGTGCAAATTGGTGGTGAGAACTAAGAGGCTTATTTACAAGCCCCTTGCGCTGCCCTAGTGTCATTTTTGGGTCTCGGCTCTAGACAGCACACATGCGCTGTCTCGCTCGATTCCGAGACTGTTGTATCTAAACCTGTGGTTTCAGTCCACCCACAGCATTCCTATTTGCTAGCACTATTTTTGCTCCATTTTACAGCATCCCCATTCATAAAGGACATGCATATATCATGCCATTTCCTGTGTTTTTCCCTCCCCGAGAGCACTGCCCAACTACAATTAACACACACAGGGTCTCTGTTATTAGCATTGTTACCGGATTACTTTTTGGGTTTTCAGTGTGTTCGGCAGATGGAAAGGCAGCCTGTGTTGGTGTTGTCATTTGTAGGCTCTCAGGTCAGTTTTTTCCCCCTCTGCTGTGTGTGCCATGTTCTGTTTATAATGTTTGATTCTTACACGTTTACCCCGCGATTGCTCCTAAAACGGAACAAACATCCGAACAATTCCGACTGCCTGGACTGAGGCTTGCAGTACCAGCAAAAAAGTGAATGTTTATAAAAAATCCTTCACAAGCCTGAATTACTAATTGCCAGAATGATTAATTGTCATGTCTGGTTGACCTTTCAAACTTGCTAATGTTTGTTTCATAGTAAATAGGGTGGTCATTCTGAGTTTGGCGGAAACTGACTGACGCCGGTGGCGGTCTTGTGACCGCTGGCAGGGTGGCGGTGCACACCACCATATATCGAGTAAGGCGGTGAACCCAGCGCAACACAGACAACTCACCACCAGCACCGCCACTGCCGACAAGCAGCATCCAGCAGCGGAAGCCAACTTCATGCAGGCGGAAGCCAATGTCCCACCCTCCATATTCCGAGTAACCACTCCACCAGGATATACTGTGGGGCATTTCCGCCATGAAAAACCTGGAGGAAACAGAAAGTATAAAAGGAAACACCCACCTCCAGGAACAGAGATGAATCCGTGGCCGCCATGGCAAATGAACTGCTAATCTTCCCAGCGTTGTATCTCACCATACACCTTCAGGACCACCGACAACGACGAAGACAAGAACCCTAAGTATACCTAGCACAGAGGGGAGGAAATGGCAGTGATACACTATCACACAGAACACACATACGTCACACAGACAGCGAAGGCCATACACATGCACACACAATATTCGTCAATGCCAAGTACCCAACACACACACACAAAGCCAAGCAGATATGTGCCAAACATACAACACAACGCACACCAACACCACCACCAATAACCACACAATGACAACTAGACCACAAACACCTCAACACTGGCATAGACAGGCACGTTGTGTGACACCACACACACACCATGAACTCCATGTAGCATCAACACACAATCAATAGCTGTGAACACACATTCAAACAATGATACAGGTGACACAACATGTACAACCAACATACAAGGAAATCCACACATGCAGCTCTAGGCCTACTTCAAAGCAAAGTCTCTCTCGAATGTGAAATCCTGTCTTGCCCAGGCCAGGCCCCAGACACTCACCAGGGGGTTGGAGATTGCATTGTGTGAGTGCAGGCACAGCCCTTTCAGATGTGAGTGACCACTCCTCCCCTCCCCTATCTCCTAGCACAGATGGCTCACCAGGAAATGCAGACTACACCCCAGTTCGCTTTGTGTCACTGTCTAGTGAGAGGTGCAACCTGCCCAATTGTCAAACTGACCCAGACAGGGAATCCACAAACAGCCAGTGTCACAGAAATGGTAGAAGCAAGAAAATGCTCTCTTTCTAAAAGTGTCATTTTCAAACACACAATCTTAAAATCAACTTTATTAAAACATGTATTTTTAAATTGTGAGCTCAGAGACCCCAACTTCCACATGGCTATCTGCTCCCAAAGGGAATCTACACTTTAATCATATTTAAAGGTAGCCCCCATGTTAACCTATGAGAGGGACAGGCCTTGCAACAATGAAAAACAAATTTAGCAATATTTCACTGCCAGGACATATAAAAGATATTACTATATGTCCTAGCTTAACCATACACTGCACCCCACCCTTGGTGCTACCTAGGGCCTACCTTAGCGGTTTCTTACATGTAAGAAAAGGAAAGGTTTAGGCCTGGCAAGTGGGTACACTAGCCAAGTCTAATTTACAGTTTAACACTGCACACACAGACACTGCAGTGGCAGGTCTGAGACATGATTACAGAGCTACATGTGTGGGTGGCACAACCAGTGCTGCAGGCACACTAGTAGCATATGGTGTACAGGCCCTGGCACCTCTAATGCACTTTACTAGGGACTTACTAGTAAATCAAATATGCCAATAATGGATAAACAAATTACATACAATTTACACAGTGAGCATATGCACTTTAGCACTGGTTAGCAGTGGTAAAGTGCGCCGAGTTCAAAAGCCAACAGCAACAGGTCAGAAAAAATAGGAGTCAGGGGGCTAAAAGATTGGGGATGACCCTGCATAAACTCAAAAGTCTAACATGACCCTCTGCCAGCTTAAAGCCAGGGGAGAACAATCAATACCTTGATGTACTTCCCTGATTGGGACGATAGAACAAGGACCCAGGCCAACAACAGCAGGGGCATGTTCCAGTTCTACTCCTTCCTGACTCCAGTTTGATCTCTCTGTCTATACCCTCATGGCCCACTAAGCTAAACCATCAGGAACCCTTCTCCACACCTGCAGATACTATCTGTGCAGCACTTAACTTTACTTGGCTCACAGATATATCCCAGTGGGCAACACAACAGCAGGGGCATGTTCCAGTTCTATGCCTTCCTGACTCCAGTTGGATCTCCCTGTCCATACTCTCAGGGCCCACTAAGCTAACCCATGGGGAACCCTCCTCCACACCTGTAGATACCATCTGTGCAGCACTTAACTTTACTTGGCTCACAGATGTATATCAGTGGGCAGATAGCACCACCAGGGCCAACACAGTGGTGTTGGCCACTCCACCCCCGGGGTGTGACTCTCGTCCCCCCTGGGAGCAACTCTGTCCACCAGGACAGCAAGCCACAGTGACCCCTGACAACTGTCAGGGATGAGAGCCCGACCTCAGGCCTCTCCAACCACCGTGACTGTGGAGAGTGGGGGGCGGTAGCCCCAGGTGGCTGGCACCTTTTGACCACTATCCCTTCCACCAGGTCAGGTATGACAACCTGATCCTGGTCCTTCCCTCTGTGACTCTGTACCCTCCCTGCTGGAGCGGCACCCCCAGAGTCCAAAATTGTAAGGTTGCTTGTAGGAGCAGTCCTGCATAATTCTTCCATTATTGCAGGGATGTTAACCTACAACTGGTCCTCCCTTCTGGGCTCTATACCTTCAGGTTGGACCAGGGACAGGGGTGAGGTTTCCCTCCCCTGCCCTCCCTTCTGGGGTCCTGCACCCCCCAACTAGGAGTGGCCGCCCAGAAGACAACATGGTAGGGGCATTGTTAGCAGTAGCCCCTCCCTCCAGGTCAGGGGGAACACCCTGAACCTGCCTTTCCAATCCAGGGTCTGTACCCTTAGATTGCACTGGGGTCATGGGTGAGTCTCTCTCTCCCCTACCCATACTCTAAGGGTTCTCCACCCCCCCTCAGGGAGAGTACCCCTATAAATCACACGGGGTGATCGGGCAAACCACCCCCCTTCAGGTCAGGGATTACCACCTTCACCTGATCTTCCTGTCCATGGTCTGTATCCTCAGACTAGACCACTGCCTGGCAATCCAGGACTTCCCGGGGGCCCACCTACCCCCCCACCAGTTCAGAGTTTACCCTCTGAACCTGGTCATCCAACCAAGAGTCACCACCCTGTGGTTGACCCATTGCCTGGAACACCAGGACTTCCTGGGGTGCACACTTACCCCTCACAAGGGACACACTGTCCCCAAGGGCCACACAAGAGTCTGGTTGGCGCAGGTCTCCTGACCCCTGCCCATCTGGCAGAGTCTGGATTCCCCCCAACCCAGAAATGGTCTCACCAAGGTCATTTCTGGGGGGCTCTGCTCTCAGAGCTGACCCCTGACCCTCTGGGTTCTCCACTGGGGTCCGCAACCCCCTCTCAACCCTCAGTCTGGACTTCTGCACCCCCTCACTAGGAGTGGTGGTGCCAGACACCAGAACTGGTGTGGCGTTGGCTACAGCCGTCCCCCTAAGTTCTCCTGACACTGTGGGGTCTCCCTCAACAGATGGCCCTACGGTACAGGCTAGGCTCCCTCCTGATGTTCCCTCATAGAACCACCGAGGACCTGGGACCGGATCTTGGGTACCTTGGGCCTCAGCCCATCCCCATTCCCTCTCCTCTGAGACTGGACATGGGATCCCTCATCCATCCCACTACACTGGGACCTACCCAGGATACTACAATCCTGCCCTACCTCACCTGGTTGGGGAATACCTAGACCACTCCTCTCAAGAGCACCCCCAAATGCCTCTTCAGACTCTCTGGTACTTACCCAGAGGTCTGCCTCCAGTGTAAGTTCCCTGGGATCAGAGAACTCACACTCCACCGGGTGTTGGCGTAGCTCTGGAAAATAAAGACTAGACATATGCTCTCCAACAATTACATCACTCAGCCCCTCACAAGAATTAACCAAAGTACTCTTCACCCATCCATCCAGTGACTCTACTTTGAAAAAGGCATCCCACATTACCCTCCTGAGACTGGTGAGAAAGTACCTGACTGTCCCTGACACTCAACCCACACTTATGGGATGTCTTCACACTCCATAACCAGGACTTCTACCTGGGGGGAACCCCTCTGCCTGTCAATCTCATTTACAGTCAGTAGAGTGTCCCTTTCATCAGTAGGAATATGACTCTCCATGCCAGTTCCCCAATATACCTCAGGGACCTGGTTCATTACTGGAACTACCTCATACCCCTGAACCTCCTGATGTGTGTTAACTCCCTCCTTCATGTAGGGCACCACGTCTCTGGGCATGTGCACTTCTTCAGCAGCACTGGATATAAAATTGTTCCTGCCACCATTCCAGCTGGACTCAGTCCTCATGACTTCCAGCTCCTTCAGTTTTAGCTCATAAGCCAAAATCATTTCCTTTATCTCTTTTGCACTCGTCAAAATCGCTTTACATCCTCAACTTTTCTGACTTCAACTGGCAAACTCGTTCTGCCTGTCTGTCTCGCAACTCTTCAGGAGTAAGACCCTTAGAGGACCTACTGCTACCTCTCCTGGAGACTCTCCCCCCAGATGTAACAGGTACCTCTACTACACCACAATGGAGACTCTGCACTTACCCTTCCATATCCTCTGTGTGCCCCCCAGCCTCCTTGGCTGTCACCCCAGCCCTCAGTGCCTCTTGCAGCTCCCCCTTCCTGGTGGAGCTCTTAACAGGACAGGCAAGATCTTTACAGAACTGTTTCAATTGAGCAACTGAGTACCTTTCCAGTTTCCCTAATTCTAAAACAGCTCCAGCTGTTGCATCTCCAGATTGAGACATGATGGCAACATGTGCAAAGTTCCAAAGGCAGAAAATACTATCCCAATGAAATAAAAAGAACCAGTCAAGGGATCAGCAAAATCATGGAGGTAGAACAAAAAGGAGTACCAAAGAGAAAAAGCAAAATCACAAGACAAGTAGTATGTGGTCATGTAGTGGTCTGAATTCAAATAGTACTGTACACTTAATTACTGTATGTAAAGTACAAATACAAGTCCAATCCCATCGCTGCTGCCAATGTTAGCAATGGGGTCTTTGGTTGGCAGTTAGGTTACCCCCTGTCCAAGCAAGGACCCTCACTCTAGTCAGGGTAAAAGAGAATTACCCTCAGCTAACCCCTGCTTACCCCCTTGGTAGCCTGGCACCAGCAGTAGGCTTAATCTCAGAGTGCTAGGTGTAAAGTATTTGTACCAACACACACAGTAACTTTATGAAAACACTACAAAATGACACAACACAGGCTTAGAAAAATAGGTAATATTTATCTAAACAAAGCAAGACCAAAACAACAACAATCCACAATACACAAGTCAAGTTATCAATTAAACAGCAAAGAGTCTTCATGTAGTTTTAAACACACACTAACACGGTTAGCGTGAAAATGTACCTTGGGTGCGTCAAGAATAACCCTGCATGGGCGAGTGTGCGTCAAAAAAGGCTTGCGATGGGTCCATTTCACTCATGAGCGAGACCTTGAGTTGTTTCTCCTTTTGTCAGGTCGGGCACGTCGTTTCTTCTCTCCACAGGAGAGCGATGCATCGATCCTGTCAGCACTCCTGGGTCTGGGCAGGCCTTGCGTTGTTTTTACACACCCAGAGGTGCTTGCGTTGGATATCCAGCTGAAATATGATCTGAAAACCACGCAGCGTATGCTGCGATCTCCCAGCCTCCGTCAGTGATGCTGTGCGTCGTTTCTCCAGCTCTGTGCGTCGATTCTTCAGTAGCGTTACAGGTGAGCGTCGATTTTCAGCCGCAAAGCCGGTAGCTCATCGATTTCCCAGCCGCAGATCAGAGTTGCGTTTATCTTTTCCCCGCACGGCATTCCGTGCGTGGATTTTCTTGTCTTAAGGCTGCCAGCTTCTCCTTTCAGGATCCCAGGAACTGGATGGGCACCACAGGGCAGAGTAGGAGTCTCTCCAGAGACTCCAGGTGCTGGCAGAGAGAAGTCTTTGCTGTCCCTGAGACTTCAAACAACAGGAGGCAAGCTCTAAATCAAGCCCTTGGAGATCTTCACAAGATGGAAGGCACACAGAGTCCAGTCTTTGCCCTCTTACTCTGGCACAGTCACAGGCAGGGCAGCTCTTCTTCCTCAGCTCTTCAGCTCTTCTCCAGGCAGAGGATCCTCTTGGTTTCCAGAAGTGTTCTAAAGTCTATGGTTTTGGGTGCCCGTCTCATACCCAATTTCTCCTTTGAAGTAGGCCTACTACAAAGCAAAGTCTCTCTTGAATGTGAAATCCTGCCTTGCCCAGGCCAGGCCCCAGACACTCACCAGGGGGTTGGAGACTGCATTGTGTGAGGGCAGGCACAGCCCTTTCAGTTGTGAGTGACCACTCCCCCCCTCCTAGCTCAGATGGCTCATCAGGATATGCAGACTACACCCCAGCTCCCTTTGTGTCACTGTCTAGTGAGAGGTGCAACCTGCCCAACTGTCAAACTGACCCAGACAGGGAATCCACAAACAGGCAGAGTCACAGAAATTGTATAAGCAAGAAAATGCTCACTTTCTAAAAGTGGTGTTTTCAAACACTCAATCTTAAAATCCACTTTACTAAAAGATATATTTTTAAATTGTGAGCTCAGAGACCCCAAACTCCACATGTCTATCCTCTCCCAAAGGGAATCTACACTTTAATAATATTTAAAGGTAGCCCCCATGTTAACCTATGAGAAGGACAGACCTTGCAACAGTGAAAAACAAATTTAGCAATATTTCACTGTCAGGACACATAAAACACATTACTATATGTCCTACCTTAACCATTCACTGCACCCTGCCCTTGGGGCTACCTAGGGCCTACCTTAGGGGTGTCTTACATGTAAGAAAAGGGAAGGTTTAGGCCTGGCAAGTGGATACACTAGCCAAGTCGAATTTACAGTTTTCAACTGCGCACACAGACACTGCAGTGGCAGGTTAGAGACATGATTACAGAGCTACTTGTGTGGGAGGCGCAACCAGTGCTGCAGGCCCACTAGTATCATTTGGTTTACAGGCCCTGGGCACCTCTAGTGCACTTTACTAGGGACTTACTAGTAAATCAAATATTACAATCATGGATAAACCAATTACATACAATTTACACAGTGAGCATAAGCACTTTAGTACAGGTTAGCAGTCGTAAAGTGCTCAGAGTTCAAAAGCCAACAGCAACAGGTCAGAAAAAATAGGAGTCAGAAGGCAAAAAGATTGGGGATGACCCTGCATAAACTCAAAAGTCTAACACCTATCTACTACCAAAATTACTAATCCAAACATTCAGCCCAGGAACATGCCCAAACACATGTCATCCATTACAGAATGATGCAAATCTTAGCATAGAGGGACTGAGGACAATAACTAACTGACAGGAATGTGTGGAGTACATGTGGTACAGAGGTCTATTGAAGTAGGAAGTGAAGCAATTTTAACCTTCACGTAACATGCCTGTCATTACCCATATGCACTGCCAATATGACCACCTTGTACTACTAATGAACACTCTGAGATAGAGGATGCGGCCAGTGACATGATAGCATACTTGAGAGACCCATACCTACAGGTGAACGTGTATCACAGTACCACCACTTCTTATCCTGCATGGCTCAACATAGCGACCGTCACACACTCCTACTTGATGGGTGTGACAACCAGGACTGTACATTCCCTAAATCACATCTGACCACGCTATTTTCAAATCCAAGGAGGGTGACAGTGCACAACCATGCAGTAGTTACCTGACAGTCAACACTTACCCCCTTGTGGCTGCTGTGCTGCCTTCAAGCGCCCATCCAACTCAGGGTACGCCACCACCAGTTTGTGGGCCATTAGGGGGGTCAGGGTCCGCCGTGCACCCCTCCCACGTTGTGAGGCCAGCCTCAGCTGAGCTTCTGCGGTCTTCCGGGCCTAGCACTGCATGTCCTCCCACTCCTTCCTGCAGTGGGTGCTCCACCGGCAATGGACCCCCAGGGTCCGCACTTCCTTGGCGATGGCTTACCATAAACCTTTTTTCTGGTGGGCGCTGACCTGCATGGGAACCATTGAGAAAAGGGGGCACATGATGTAAATAATACCAATACAGCAGTAAGCTTTGGTGACACACAACAAACACTGACCATGCACACTGCCAATATCCCACACATATCATGTGCATTTTACACAACTGATCAGTCATGACATGTCAATTTGCACACACATACGTCGTCATACACCACCCAACATGTCCGACAAAGGACGTTGTGCTGACCTGTTGCCCTGGAGCACCATGCAACTGCCCATATAGGGGTAGGACCCCTTCTGCCAGTTTCTCTAGTTCCTCCGTTGAGAAGGCTGGGGCCCTTTCCCCTGCAGTGTGTGCCATCATTGCTCCAAGAGACAGGACACAGCAGCATACAAACTGAAGGTCTGTCTTGCCCGAATGCCAGGAGAGAAGTGAGCTGGCCCACACAAAAAGGCAGTTATGACCGCAGTAGTCATGACTATCACTGCAGCAGTGATCGTCATTGGTCCCAGTCTCCTATAGACATCAATGTTAACTAATGAGGAGTTGCACAGCGGTCCAGACCGCCCCACCATGATGACTTCTGCCTGCGGAACAAAGTCATTTTCAGCTGTCCAAAGCATGCCGGATGCGCGGATGCCATATCAGTCTGTGACATTACTGTCCTGAGTTCACACAGTTCAACTACCTGCATGTCGTCACAAACACATACTTTAGGTCACACATTGTGGATATTGACACATGTAGTGCGTGTCTGTCTGGTGACATTACCACATTTGTCACAACATTTGTCAGCATGTATAGTATAGTGGAACACATGGAAGGTGTACGTATACATGTCCTGTATATGTCCATTATCACAATAATTATGTGCCATCGTCTGGTTAGGAATGGAGGGTGGAGTAATGTGTATTCCCACAACATAACAGGCAACTTGTATGACTAAAACCTCATGACTGTTGTGTGTCATACTTCGTAGCCAACATTGTGGGAGGTTCACAGAGTGTTGTTTTTGTCCACGCACAGATATCGGCACTATGGAGTGATAAGGAATGCACCAATTTACCAGCCACTCGTAGACCTTGAAACCATGGAAGAGCGCCACATCATCATGACCTATCGACTAAACCATTTGTGTATCAAGAAACTGGTCACCCAGTAGAAGCCAGACCTCCTGCCGGATTTCAGGACTCCCCATGCAATTCCTCGAACAGTCCAGGTGTTGTCAGTCCTGCATTTCCTGGCGAGTGGCTCTTTTCAGGTCCCAGTGGAGCTGGCTACAGGGTTTTCACAGCCCCATTTATGTAAAGTGTTGCAGGATGTGATGGATGTCCTACTCAAGCATATGCACAGGTACATTAGGTGCCCACTACCTCCAGAATTTCCCACTGTAACGGCAGCCTTCTACAACATATCAAATGCCCCACATGTAATTGGGGCCATTGATGGGACTCACATTGCTTTGGTACCTCCGGGAATCAATGAACAGGTCCACAGAAACCGTAACAGTGCATATTCGCTCAATGTACAAGTGGTGTGTCTTGCAGACGAATACATTACACATATGAATGCTAAATTCCCTGGATCAGTACATGATTCCTACATCCTGAGGAACAGCAGTGTCCCTGCAATGATGTCACAGCTACAGGGAAAAATGGCGTGGCTCATAGGTATGTGTACTTCGTCTAGCATTGTTACCTATGGTCATGTTCCCTTTTCCACACAGGTGACTCCGGATACCCCAACCTGCCCTGGCTCCTGACACCTGTGAGACATCCACTATATTAGGGGAGAACCGGTACAATGAGGCAGATGGCCCGACAAAGCATGTGATTGAGCGGACCTTCGGTCTCTTGAAAGCTTGATTTCATTGACTTCATGTGTATGGTGGTACTCTACAGTATAAGCCAGGGAAGGTTTTGCAAGATCATGTTGCATGCTGCATGCTCCATAATCTGGCCCTCAGAAATCACATCCCACTGTTGGAGGAGGGGGTCATTAATGCTGGAGCAATGTTTGTGGCCGGTGACTGAGGGGGTGATGCTGAGGGGGAGGCTGACAAGGATGAGGCACATGACAACAGGACTGACATGACATTGTCACTACTATCATTGATGTACAGGCATGTCTGCATTACATATCCTCTGCACATGGGAGATTTATTGCTAAAGTCAATCTGTAGCCAATATTTGCATGCATCAAGGTATGAGTGGGGACTAGAGCTTTACATGTTGGTTAACAACCTTGAAGGGTAGGTGACTTACCATGAGAGGTATTGGAAATGCACAGCTGCTAAGTACATGTGTGAAATGCTGGTGCCATTGCGGTACAGCCTTATAGTTGTACTAAAGGTTTATGGTCCTCACTCTGCCTGTGTGGGGATATGTTAGGGGGACTTATCAGTCTTGTCCTGCTGCGTAGACATGTCATGCTGCATTGTCATCTGCTGTGCGGCAAGTACATGTTCCTGACTACTCAGGGAGGTGTACAATAGAGGATGTTATCTATGTTACATCTTTCCTGTCCGTGTGTGAATGCCTATGCAGGCCCTTACCTATGGTGTATCATAGCTGCTGAGACACTCATCCTGTATTTGTGTGCAACTGCTATTGATGTATGACTGTGGATTACATACCTTACAACGTTTTACCTCATTCCATTTATTTTCCCCTCTTTAGGTGACATCTATCTTTGCAATCTGCTTGCTGAGTTGCCAGTTGGCATAGTTGACAGAGGATGTTACAACAATATGGATGTACTTACACACATGCTGGAGTATCCCACTACATCTGTAACTTTGACATTATTCTTGTGTAGACATGTGTATTGTTTTGTTGTTCTGTAACAAAATTGCCAATACAAACTGAAGAGACATGCACCATGACTTGTGATAGTTGGTGTTTATTAAGTGTTGACTATCACAGTCCTGAGGAGTGGGGTAATGCTCTAGGTGATGATCAGAGTGGGTGGTACTGATGTTTGGTTCACAGGTCCTTTATCCATTTGCTTCGGAAAGATGTGACCTTGGTATTGGACAGCCATCAGGGTTTAACAGTTGCGTACAAGGGTGACTGTTCAGAAGGGGGGGTCACTTCCTGGTGGGGGGATTGGTCTTGGCCTGGGGTCCTGCAGGATGTCTGGATTGACAATCTCTTTTCTGGCAGTTCCTCACCTGCAGGGGTAGGGGTGCTGGTGGCCTGTGGGTCCTCCTGCTGGGCCTCCATTCCAGTAGCAGGTGCTGATTTTGAGTGCAGTGGTGTTGACTGGATGAGGCCTGCTGTTGGGAGGAGACTGTCTGCAGGATGTTATTGAGTCCCTTGAACTCCCCTAATATAGAGGCCATGGTGGCATTGTGTGCCTGCCACTGCTGCCTGGCCTCCTGGTGGTATTCCCCCTGCAGCCTTTGGGTGTCCTGCAAGGTTGTGAGTATCTGACCCATCTTGTCTTGGGTTTGCTGGTAGGCTCCCAGGACTCTGGAGATGGTCTCCTGGGCCCACGATTGGCCTCCCACTGGCCCTTGCCCCTTGTGCCTCCGCCCTTGGTGCAGTGTGCCTCCTCCGACTGACACTAGGACGGTAATTGTCTTGGGTTTGCACCGTTGACTCCTGCCCATGTCCTGTGGGCCACACTGATGATTGATGTGACATTGGGACACAAGTATGGGAAGGTGGGCTCTGCTGCGCACTGGCTGCCACAGGGGAGGTGGTTTGAGTTGTGGGCAGGGTGAGGTGGTGGTGGTGGACCAACAACTCATGCCTGATGGGCCAGGCAAAACACCCTAATCCAGACTTCCAGGGGAGTCCTCCCCTTTTGGACCTGCTTCTAGGCCTAGGCTTTCTGTCACTGGGCTCTTCTGCTATGCTTCAGTACTTGGGAGACCTGTGTAATGAGAGGTATTGTGTCAGATGATGGTATTGTAGCAGTGACACACATGGTTTTATGCCGTCATTAACTGTATTTGCAGGGCGGTAATGGCATTGACAGTTACCAGTCCACAGCTTGTGTTACCATCAGTGGAAAGTTGCAATGGGCCTATTTTGGAGTACATTTAATATTTTTCTTGCTACTGTCATTGCCATGTACTGATGTGCATTCCTACTACTTATTGGTGATGGGGATTGACATGGTTTAACGTGCAATTGCTGAGATATGATCTAGATGTAGCAGTCAGGCAAGGGTAGTGAGTGTTGCATTGTGATTGTTGTTATACTTGCTGCTGTGTGAAGCATACATGCACTAGGTGAGGCTGAGAGGGAATGGTGTCAGTGGGGAGCTGTGGCATGCCACAGTGGGAATAGTGTCCATGGTGGGATTGTGCACATTAGGGTTTTTGTGAGGGGGTGAGAGGATGGTGGGGGTACATGCTGTGCACAGGGACATGTTGGCTGGTGAGTACAGCAGACTTACAAGTGTCCAGTCCAGTAGCTATTCCCGTCAGCCCTTCCGGGTGTAGTATGGCCAGGACCATCTCCTCCCATGGTGACATTTCTGTGAGTGGTGGTGGGGTCCTCCACCAGTCCTCATGACGGTTACTTAAAGACTGGAAGCCATGGCCTGTACCTTCCCCACAAGGTCGTTCCACCTCTTCCTTATGTCCTCCCTTGTGCGTGGATGGTTCCCCACTGCATTTACCCTGTTGACTATTCTCTGCCATAAGTTGTTCTTCCGGGCTATGGATGTCTGCTGGACCTGTGCTCCAAACAGCCACAGCTCACCTTTGACAATTTCTTCCACCATGAGTCTGAACCCATTTTCTGTGAATTTGTTTTTTTTTTGTGGTGCCATGGTGACTGTGTTGTGGATGGGGGTGTATGGGGTGCAGGGATTCTAGTTGTGTTGTTTGTAGTTGTGAATTTGTGTAGTGGTATGCGCATGTGCTCTGTGGTATTTGTGTGCAGTAGTGTGTTGTGTGATGTGTGCACAGTATGATGGTGCCTGTGGTATCTAGGTGCAGTGCCTCCTTTCAGTGTGCTCTTCTCTCGCTCTGTCACAGTTTTTAGTTGCAATGGGTTCTGGGTATGAGTGGAGGTGTGTTTTGTAGTGCTGTGGACAGGTAAGTGTATGTGCCTCAGGTGTTGGGTATTGGTGTTGTCCAATCTGGTGCAGTGTTAATTCAGTGGTGCCTTTATTTCCCGTGGCGTTTGGGCCACCAGTGGATTACTGCCTGTAGGAAAGTACCATCTTGCCTGGCATATTACCCCCATTTCTTACCTGTATGTATGTTGTTTTTGCCTGTGTCACTGGGATCCTGCTAGCCTGGACCCCAGTGCTCATAAAGTGTGCCCTGTATGTGTTCCCTGTGTGGTGCCTAAATGTATCACTGAGGCTCTGCTAACCAGAACCTCAGTGTTTACGCTCTCTTTGCTTTTAAAATTGTCACTGCAGGCTAGTGACTAATTTTACCAATTCTCATTGGCACACTGGAACACCCTTATAATTCCCTAGTAAATGGTACCTAGGTACCCAGGGTATTGGGGTTCCAGGAGATCCCTATGGGCTGCAGCATTTCTTTTGCCACCCATAGGGATCTCAGACAATTCTTACACAGGACTGCCACTGCAGCCTGAGTGAAATAACGTCCACGTTATTTCACAGCCATTTTACACTGCACTTAAGTAACTTATAAGTCACTTATATGTCTAACCCTCACTTAGAGAAGGTTAGGTGCAAAGTTACTAAGTGTGGGGGCACCCTGGCACTAGCCAAGGTGCCCCCACATTGTTCAGGGCACATTTCCCGGACTTTGTGAGTGCGGGGACAGCATTACATGCGTGAACTACATATAGGTCAATACCTATATGTAGCGTCACCATGGTAACTCCGAACATGGCATGTAACATGTCTATGATCATGGAATTGTCACCCCGATACCATCCTGGTATTGGGGGGACAATTCCATGTATCCAAGGGAGGTGCCCAGAGCTCCTCCAGTGTGTCCCAGACCTCTGCCATCTTGAATGCAGAAGTGTGAGGGCACAATGGAGACCTCTGAGTGGCCAGTGCCAGCAGGTGACGTCAGAGACCCCTCCTGATAGGTGCTTACCTCTCTCTGTAGCCAATCCTCCTCTGAGGGCTATTTAGGGCCTCTCCTGTGGGTTTCTCACCAGATAACGAATGCAAGAGCTCACCAGAGTTCCTCTGCACTTCTCTCTTCGACTTCTGCCAAGGATCGACCGCTAACTGCTACAGTACGCCTGCAAGACCGCAACAAAGTAGCAAGAAGACTACCAGCAACATTGTAGCGCCTCATCCTGCTGGCTTTCTCGACTGTTTCCTGGTGGTGCATGCTCTGAGGGCTGTCTGCCTTCACCCTGCACTCGAAGCCAAGAAGAAATCTCCCGTGGGTCGACAGAATCTTCCCCCTGCTAACGCAGGCACCACATTTCTGCATCACCGGTCCTCTGGGTCCCCTCTCATCTTGACAAGTGTGGTCCCTGGAACACATGAGCTGGATCCAAGTGTCCCCGACAGTCCAGTGGCCCTTCTGTCCAAATCTGGGGGAGGTAAGTCCTTGCCTCCCCACGCCAGGCAGTAATCTTGTGTACTGTGTGAACTGCACCTGCTAGGGCTTCTGTGCACTTTTGCAAGACTTCCTTTGTGCACAGCCTAGCCCAGGTCTCCAGCACTCCGTCCTGCATTGCCCAACTCGCTGAGTTGGACTCCGACTTCGTGGAACCCTCTTTTGTTGTGCTGAGACAACCGCCATGCTCAGATCTTCTGAATGCCTGTTCAGGTGCTTCTGTGGGTGCTGCCTGCTTCTCCGTGGGCTCTCTCTCTATTGCTGAGCGCCCCCTCTGTCTTCTCCTCCAAGAGGCGACCTCCTGGTCCTTCCTGGGCCCTGGCAGCACCCAAAACCCTCAACTATGGCTCTTGCAACTAGCAAGGCTAGTTTGCGGTATTTCTGCTTGGAAACAACTCTGCATCCTTCAGTGCTCTGTGGGACATCTTCTGACCAAAGGAGAAGTTCCTGTCACCTTCCGTTGTTGCAGAATCTTCGGCTTCTTCCACCCGGAGGCAGCCCTTTTGCACCTTCATCCGGGGTTTAGTGGGCTCTTGCCCCCCCTGGACACTTGCGTGACTCTTGGACCTGGTCCCCTTCCTTTGCAGGTCCTCAGGTCCACAAATCCGTCTGCAGTGCTTTGCAGTCACTTGTTGTCTTTGCAGAATCCCCTACTGTCTTTCTGGGGCAGTAGGGTAACTTTACTCCTACTTTTCAGGGTCTTGGACACCCTTAGTGTTTTCTTACACTCCTAGCGACCCTCTACACACTACACTAGGCCTGGGGTCCATTCGTGGTTCGCATTCCACTTTTGGAGTATTTGGTTTGTGTTGCCCCTAGGCCTATTGTCTCCTATTGCATTCTATGGTGTTTTACAGTAGTTGCACTACTTTGCTAACTGTTTACTTACCTGATTTTAGTTTGTGTGTATATTTTGTGTATTTTACTTACCTCCTAATGGAGTATATCCTCTGAGATACTTTTGACATATTGTCAATAAAATAAAGTACCTTTATTTTAGTAAATCTGAGTATTGTGTTTCTTATGATATAGTGCTAAGTGATATAAGTGGTATAGTAGGAGCTTTGCGTGTCTCCTAGTTCAGCCTAAGCTGCTCTGCTATAGCTACCTCTATCAGCCTAAGCTGCTAGAACACTACTAATCTACTAATAAGGGATAACTGGTCCTGGCACAAGGTGTAAGTACCACAAGGTACCCACTATAAGCCAGGCCAGCCTCCTACACCGCCGTGTTGGGATCCGTGATTCTGATTTGTGACTTGTTATCTGGCGGGTAGTATATTCTTGGTGTGGCGGTCGTGGTGGTGCAGCCACCTCCTTCACACTGTTGTTTGGCCCGACGGTGTGTTTTTTCAGTCTATTTTTGGCAGTGTTGTGTGGGTTACTCGTAATGTGGCGGTCTTCACTCCACCATCGCTGGCGGTGTTTCGGCGGCCGTTGGCACGGCGGTCTTCGATAATGACCGCCAAACTCAGAATGACCACCTAGGTCTCATTGTATTTATTATCCTCTCAGTGGATCTTCCCAGTGTGCCACAGTGTTACTGAGAGTGTAATCGCACACTAAGTGACGTCAACACTCAAGCACTGCCGGACTTATAAATAAGCTGCATCTTTTCTCTTTGTCCCGGAGAAGTAGCAAAGTAGCAAAGTAGCAAAGTGAAAATCTGAAGGCGGTGTAAAACCTAGAACTTCCTATTCAGAGGCCCAGGGCTTTTCTGGTACTACTGGAGACAACACTTCAACTGAACACAAAACGGAAACTCATGATACCTTGGCAACAGCTTTGGTATCACAATTACAAGACGCATTTTTCGATTCAATGACTCTCTTCTCTATGAAAAGGGTTTCTTCCTCCGAGGCTGACCTTTAAGATTTGGGTGCAATTTTAATGCGAACACACACTTTCTCCTAGTATATGCAGCCACGTTCAGCAAAAGCACAAGAAATAAATACATATTCATTTCTGTGACTGTTTTGCTTATTCCACAACCGTTTATTTCCAACTGTGATAACTATAAATAGGCCTGCAGTGCAAAAGCTATGGAGATGGGGAGAGAGCATATTTATTCTGTAGCTAATGGTTCTGGGCCCAAACCTATGCACAAATGTGTGGGTACAAATGAGAATAGTGAATGTAAAGCGTAATTTATGTTTACATATATGTGTATCTTACAACCTTCTGTGACGTTGCGTTCATTTCATTGACATTCAAGCTGATGTGCTCATTGTGTAACTTACCTGATATTGCTGATTGTAATACAGTTGCCTATACCAGCAGCCAAGCCGTCTGACTTTGTATTTGAAAATCATTTTTATACTCATACAGGTCTTTTCTTTATCCCACGCTGGGTATTATTGGCATAGAATCTCCTTTTTCAGATAGCTAAACCAAAGCTCGTCTCCCTCAGTAGTACCTAGATTCCTCACCCCCAATACTTCCATTCACAACTGTATTTAAAGTCTGCTACTGCTTGGTATACTAAGGCGTTTCACTTTAGAATCTCAGTATTTGAAAGTGGCAAATCAAATCTTTTGCAATCTTTTACGGTCAGAAGTTCAAATTCATGACAGACTGCGATACTGTGCTCCTAAAAAATTTCATTCTTACGAAACACCAACTCATAAACAGATTTTATTGAGTTTTTTAGGGAGAATAAAAAAAAATGAGGCCTCTATCATTGCATGGAGCACACAGTTGTAAAACATAGAAGAGTGTACATCTTTCAACCTGGAAACTGTTTCCAATAAAACCCCCAATAATAACGACAGAGGTGATGTAAGGCCAACCCGCCATGGTCTTTATCTAGTTGTAAATAGAAGAGCTTCAGATGGACATGCTGATTATTTCAAATTAATTTATGAATCCCTTAGGGCCTCAATACGAGTCTGGCAGTCTTGAGACCAACAGCCTTGTGGTTGCAGTTGGACTGCCGCAATCCAGGCGGTCCGACCCCCACATTATTACCCCCGCAGTAGGACTACCAGGGAACCACCGTCACCACCAGGAACAAGGTTCCCGGCGGGATGGAGGTGGTCAGAGTTGTGCTGAGCCACCACAGCGCTGAGTTCAGCGCCACTGTGCTCATCACAAGTGCAGTTTCCGCCAGCCTTTTCCTGATGGGGACACCACCATGAAAAGTCTATCAGAAACTCAGTACTGGTGGCCACAGGAAGGCTCCTGCTCCTGCACTGCTGTAGGAGGCTGGGATGACTTATAGTGGGTAGCTTATGGTACTTACACCTTGTGCCAGGTCCAGTTATCCCTTATTAGTAGATTAGTAGTTTTCTAGCAGCTTAGGCTGATAGAGGTAGCTATAGCAGAGCCGCTTAGGCTGAACTAGGAGACATGCAAATCTCCTACTATACTACTTATATAATATAGTACTATATTATAAGAAACACAATACTCAGAGTTACTAAAAATAAAGGTACTTTATTTTAGTGACAATGTGCCAAAATATCTCAGAGGATATACTCCCTTGGGAGGTAAGTAAAATACACAAAATATACACACAAACCAAAATCAGGTAAGTAAAACTGTCAGAAAGTAGTGCAAACACTGTAGAATGCAATAGGATGCAATAGGCCTAGGGGCAACACAAACTATATACTAAGAAAGTGGAATGCGAACCACAAATTGACTCCTAGGCTAGTGTAGTGTGTAGATGGTCACTGGGAGTGTACGAAAACACTAACGGTGTCCAAGATACCCCACCCCAAGACCCTGAAAAGTAGGAGTAAATTGCTACTACTTCCCCAGAAACACACTAACCTTGTGATAGTGGATTCTGTAAAGACCACAGCATACTGCTAAGCACTGAAGATGGATTCCTGGACCTGAGGACCTGCAAAGGAAGGGGACCAAGTCCAAGAGTCACAAAAGTGTCCGGGGGGCCCCCACTAAACCCTGGATGAAACTCTGAATAGAAGAAGCTGAAGATTCTGCAACAATGAAGGGTGCTAGGAACTTCTCCTTTGTGCATAAGATGTCCCACAGAGGGCTGGAGGATGCAGAGTTGTTTCCTTGGAGAAAGACTGCAAAGAAGCCTTGCTAGTTGCAAAGGTCGCAGTTGAAGAAAAAGGGTGCTGTTCAGTCCCAGGAAGGACCAGAATGCCGCCACTTGGGAGAAGAGCCGAGAGGGCCCTCAGCAACACAGAGAGCCCATGCACAAGAAGGCAGCACCCACAGAAGTCCTTGAACATGGGTTCAAGAAGACTGAGCACGGCGGTCGTCTCAACACTACAAAAGAGGGCCCAACGAAGCCAGAGCTCAACTCAGGGAGTTGAGCAATGCAGGACGGAGTGCTGGGGACCTGGGTTTGGCTGTGCACAAAGGATTCTTTGCAAAAGTGCACAGAAGCCCTAGCAGCTGCAGTTCACGTGGTGCACAGGATTACTGTCTGGAGAGGGGAGGCAAGGACTTACCTCCTCCAAATTTGGACAGTTGGACCACTGGACAGTCTGTGTCACTTAGGTCCACCACCTGTGTTCCAGGGGCCACGCTTGTCAGGAGGAGAGGGGTCACAGAGCACTGGTGACACTGAAGTTTGGTGCCTGCTGGAGCAGGGGGAAGATTCCATCAACCCACGAGAGATTTCTTCATGGCTTCCAGTGCAGGGTGAAGGCAGACAGCCCCCAAAGCATGCACCACCAGGAAACAGTTGAGAAAGCTGGCAGGATTAGGCGCTACAATGTCACTGGTAGTCTTCTTGCTACTTTGTTGCAGTTTTGCAGGTGTCCTGGAGCAGTCAGCGGTCGATCCTTGGCAGAAGTCGTGGAGAGAGGTGCAGAGGAAAAGCTCACAAGAGATATCCTAAATGGTCCTCAGAGGAGGATTGCCCACCTAGTGAGGTAAGCACCTATCAGGAGGGGTCTCTGACATCACCTGCTGGCACTGGCCACTCAGAGGCCTCCATTGTGCCATCACACCTCCGAATTCAAGATGGCAGAGGTCTGGGACACACTGGAGGAGCTCTGGGCACCACCCCTGGGGTGGTGATGGACAGGGGAGTGGTCACTCCCCTTTCCTTTGTCCAGTTTCGTGCCAGAGCAGGGACTGGGGGTTCCCTGAACCGGTGTAGACTGGCTTATGCAAGGAGGCACCCTCTCTGCCCTTCAAAGCATTTCCAGAGGCTGGGGGAGGCTACTCCTCCCCAGCCCTTTACACCTATTTCCAAAGGGAAAGGGTGTAACAGTCTCTCTCAGAGGAAATCCTTTGCTCTGCCTTCCTGGGACTGGGCTGCCCAGACCCCAGGAGGGCAGAACCCTGTATGTGGGGTGGCAGCAGCGGTAGCTGCAGAGAAAATCCCAGAGAGCTGGTTTGGCAGTACCCGGGGTCCATGGTGGAGCCCAAGGGATGCATGGGATTGGCACCCCAATACCATATTTGGCATGGGGGGACAATTCCATGGTCTTAGACATATTATATGGCCATATTCGGAGTTACCATTGTGACACTACATATAGGTATTGACCTGTATGTAGTGTACACGTGTAATGGTGTCCCCACACTCACAAAGTCTGGGGAAATTGCCCTGAGCTATGTGGGGGCACCTTGGCTAGTGCCAGGGTGCCCTCACACGTAGTAACTTTGCACTTAACCTTCACTAAGTGAAGGTTAGACATATAGGTTACTTATAAGTTACTTAAATGCAGTGTAAAATGGCTGTGAAATAACGTGTGCGTTATATCACTCAGGCTGCAGTGGCAGTCCCCTGTAAGATTTGCCTGAGCTCCCTATGGGTGGCAAAAGAAATGCTGCAGCCCATAGGGATCTCCTAGAACCCCAATACCCTGGGTATCTAGGTACCATATAATAGGGAATTATAAGGGTGTCCCAGTGTGCCAATTAGAATTGGTGAAAATGGTCACTAGCCTATTGTGCAATTTTAAAGGCAGAGAGAGCATACGCACTGAGGTTCTGATTAGCAGAGCCTCAGTGACACAGTTAGTCACTACACAGGTACACACATTCAGGCAACAAACTATGAGCACTGGGGTCCTGGCTAGCAGGATCCCAGTGAGACAGGCAAAAACAAACTGATATACATGTAAAAATGGGGGTAACATGCCAGGCAAGATGGTACTTTCCTACAATTGCCCACAACCAGGTTGTGGGCAGTGCAGGGGCCCCCCTCCCCTTCAGAGGTTTCTGCCGGTCAGCCCAGTTGAAACCTTGTAACCGGCCTTGGGAGGAGACCACCAGCTCCATGCTGGTCTCCTCTCCACAGGGCTGGTAGGCCCATGGTCGGCCTGCCAGCCTCATAATGAAGTCCTTAGTCAGCTTCCAGAAAACCTTTCGGGCGGCTTGTGAGAAAGTAGCCTCTTTCTAGCATGGTTACCCTCACTTTTGGCCTGTTTGTGATTGTGTGTGTCAGGGTGTTTGTCACTGTGTCACAGGGATCCTGCTAGCCAAGACACCAGTGCTCATAGTGAAAACCCTAGTAGTCAGTGTGTTTTGCCTGTCTCGCTGGGATCATGCTGGTCAGTACCCCAGTGCTCATAGTTTGTGGCTTAATGTGCATGTTGTCAGTAGTGCTTGACTGTGCATATGCTCTCTCTGCTTCCAAATTAGTCACTATAGTTTAGTGACTTCATTTACCAATTCCAACTGGCACACTGGATCCCCTTTATAAGTCCCTAGTATATGGTACCGAGGTACCCAGGGCATTGGGGTTCCAGGAGATCCTTATGGGCTGCAGCATTTCTTTTGCCACCCATAAGGAGATCAGACAAACCCTTTCACAGGACTGCCACTGCAGCCTGCATGAAATAGTGCACACATTATTTCACAGCCATTTTCACTGCACTTCAGTAACTTATAAGTCACCATTATGGGAGTCATTCTGACCTCGGCGGTAAAAGGCGCTTACCGCCGGTCAGAAGACCGCCATAACACCGCCGTGGCAAACCGCCACAGTCATTCTGACCCGCAACTGGCAAACCGCCAAAAACCCGACATCCACAAAAGTTCGCCACACCAAAGGTCAGCGAAAAACTGGCGATGACCAAACCTCCACCGTCACGCCAACAGAAAAACGCCCATGCCATTCCGACCCACGAATCCACGCGGCGGTCTTTCAACCGCGGTATTCCATTGGCGGTACACACCGCTGCGGTCAAAATACACACACCCTTACAAAACACAACCACATTGGACAATTTGAAACACACACACCTGATACACATACAAACAACACACCCACACACCCAATACAATATAAAACACACACCCACATCACACACTAACCCCTACGAAAAAAAAAAACGACAGAAAGCCAGAGATAGACAGCACTGCTTAGACAACACCATCACACAGAGGCAAACCACACCATCACCCACACAATATCCACGCTCAAAACACCACACATCACCACACTCACCACACTCTACAACACATACACCACCCCACACTTCATCCACATCACCCTATGGCACCCCAAAGACACCCCCCGGTTCTCAGACGTCGAACTCCGGGTCATGGTGGAGGAAATAGTTCAGGTAGAGCTCAAGCTCTTCGGGACACAGGTGCAGCACACCACAATTGCCAGGAAGATGGAGCTATGGCAAAGGATAGTCGATAGAGTCAACGCTGTGGGACAGCATCCACGAAATCGGGATGACATCAGGAAGCGGTGGAACGACCTACGGGGGAAGGTGCGTTCCATGGTATCAAGGCACAACATCGCAGTGCAGAATACTGGCGGCGGACCCCCACCTACTCCCCCCGAGTTTACAGCATGGGAGGAGGAAGTCTTGCACATCCTGCATCCTGAGGGCCTCGCAGGAGTATCTGGAGGAATGGACTCTGGTAAGTCAAATCTTAACTACTTCTTCCCACCCCCACCCCACCTGCATCCCAAATCATACCCCCACCCTCACCCCACCCCTATCACACCTACTCCCTGCAAATGTCTCACCATCACAACCCACCCATCCCAACACCTAGACCTGCATGCGTCCACAAAGCATGGACACCCATCACCAAAGCATGCCCACTGCACATACACATCTCCCCCACAAGCCACCCTCACAACAGCCCCCACACAGGAATGCCAGCCCTGGGGTACACGGGCACCCACCCATTGACCGATATGGCACACACTGAAGCAATAACCATACCTCAATACCCCTGCAGGACCCGAATGCCACCACACCGCCCAGGAGGGTCCAGAAATGTCCATCCCTCCCCCAGAAGAGGCCACCAGTGATGACAGCAGCTCTGTCTCCCTGGACCCAGATGACCAGCCCGGACCATCGGGGACCTCTGGACAGTCGGTTCCCCTCACACAGCCACAGGCCACAGCAGACCCAAACCCCTCTGGGAACACCAGTACAGCTCCCACCCATCGGGCCCATGCCTCTGTCTCCAGGACACGTCAATCAGCGGTGTGTCCACCACTACAGGGCACCCAGGTTAACCCACCACCCCAACAACAACAGGGACCTGGGGGCAGTGGTAGTGGGCACACGGTCCAGGGGACAGAGGCCCAGGGAAACAGGGGAACTGGGAGGGCTGCTGTACGACAGGGGGGGGACAGGCCTAGGGAACCCACTCTCCACGAGGCCCTCTCCTCCATCATGGGAGCATACCACCACTCCCAGGAGACGATGGCGACAGTACTGGCCAGGTTCCAGGAGATCCAGGTCATGCAGGAGCAACAGTACATGGGGTTCAGGGAAGAACTTAGAAGCCTCAGTTCCGCAATGGGCACCATCGTAGGGGCACTCAACCAGATTGTCACCACATTGCGGGACCATGTAGCACCACAAAGGGCCCCTGTCACTAGCATGGACCAAGAACAGGCAACCACCTCCGCCGGCGCTAGTGGACAGGAGGCACCCACACAACAACAGGCCACCAGAACCCCACCTCCTGCAGAAGAAGAACCACCCGCAAGCGGGGCCTGAGATCTCGTAAGAAGACAGAGTAGGATGTCAAGACCCCCGCCAGCAAAGGATACCCCCTGATGTCATCCCACTGTCCCACATTGTCACCCTGTCCACCTTTAACTGCCCCTGCTCCACCTTCCACAGGCATATGGACAATGCACCTGTGAGACTGAAAAGCTGGACTCTGCCATGGACATTCCTCCACCATCACCCATCACCGATTTCCCACCATGTCCCTAAATATAAATTTTAAACAATCTGGGGTCTGCCTGTATTGTGAACAAATGTATTAAACATAATGCTTCCAAAATGTCCAGTTACACAGTGATGAAAACATACCACTGTCATACAGCTGTAGTCCATGGGTAAACAAAGCAGAGGTCACGCAGTGGGGGCCACATCTCTGAAATTGGAAGGGAAAGTCGCAACTCAGTTAACATACACTGGGGGAATAGGACAGACAGTAGAGAGGCAGGAGACTGTAAGTAACTGTAAAATGCCAGTGTTGATTCTTACCAGTGTGTTATTGAAAATACTGTAGTATCACTGTGTCCCTGTTGTCTGTGTCGTCCCCGTCGTCTTCCTCCTCTTCACTCTCCACAGGTTCCACCGCTGCCACAACACCACCATCTGGACCATCCTCCTCCAGGAAAGGCACCTGGCGTCGCAAAGCCAGGTTGTGAAGCATCCAGCAGGCCACGATGATATGACACACCTTCTTTGGTGAGTACATTAGGGATCCACTTGTCATATGCAGGCACCTAAACCTGGCCTTCAGGAGACCGAAGGTACGCTCAATCACCCTCCTAGTACGCCCATGGGCCTCATTGTACCGTTCCTCTGCCCTGGTCCTGGGATTCCTTACTGGGGTCAGTAGCCACGACAGGTTGGGGTAACCAGAGTCACCTATTAGCCACACACGGTGTCTCTGTAGCTGTCCCATCACATAACGGATGCTGCTATTTCGCATGATGTACGCGTCATGCACTGACCCAGGGAACTTGGCATTTACATGGGAGATGTACTGGTCAGCCAAACAGACCACCTGGACATTCATCGAATGATAACTTTTTATGTTCCTGTACACCTGTTCACTTCCTCTGGGGGGTACCAAAGCCACATGGGTCCCATCAATGGCACCAATGATGTTGGGAATATGTCCAAGGGTATAGAAATCACCCTTCACTGTAGCCAAATCCTCCACCTCAGGGAAAACAATGTAGCTCTGCATGTATTTCATTATGGCAGACAACACTCTGGATAAAACCTTAGAAAACATAGGCTGAGACATCCCAGATGAAATGGCCACTGTTGTTTGGAATGATCCACTTGCCAAAAAATGGAGTTCTGACAGAACCTGCACTAGAGGGGGAATCCCTGTGGGTTGGCGGATGGGTGACATCAGGTCTGGCTCCAGCTGGGCACACAGTTCCTGTATAGTGGCCCGGTCAAGTCTGTAAGTGAGTATGACATGTCGTTCTTCCATTGTCGACAGGTCCACCAGCGGTCTGTACACGGAAACAGCCCTCCATCTCCTCACAAGTCCCTGTGGACGGTGCCTAGGAAGGACAACATGGAGCACAGAGTCAATCAACCCACAGGTACGTTCACACAGCTTGCACTGTACACGATTCTCTAAGCATTGAATGGCATGTATGAGTGGCAATGCAAGGCCTAGGCCTGTGTGTATCGCAGTAGAAATTGAGCCATGTGGGCCTTTGAAATGGCGGCTACCTGACCTGTGAAGTGTGACAATGGGATGTGAGCTCATTGCAATGGTATTGCACACCGTGGCGGTAGGCGGTCGTAGACCGCGGTGCAAAGCCGCATTGGTTAACATTGAACCCTATGGGTTTCAGGAGCCAATGAGGATGTGCGCTGGCGGTCGCGGTACGCACCGCCGTGGGCGTAACCGCCATTTTCTATCTGCTTAATCATTCGAGACCTGATCATCCACAGGAGAGGACCTATACTGCAAGTGCTGCTGTGACCTCGGTCTGGAAGTGACAATGGCTGCTGCGACTGGGGAAAGGGCCCTTGCCTTCACTTCAGAAGAGTTGGAGACACTCGTGGATGGGGTCCTCCCCCAGTATGCGCTACTCTACGGTCCTCCAGACCAACAGGTGAGTACACTGGGACCATGCTTAGTGGGCAATGGCTGGGTTGAGTGGGGTGAATGAACGATGGTGGGGAGGGGAGCGAATGAGGAATGCATCGCACGACAGATGAGAGCATGTGCCACATGGCAAGGTTGGGGAGGGGGGCCACTCACATCGACCATGCAGAAAAGTGATGATGTTTCTTTTCCCACCCTGTACATGTCACATAGGTCAGCGCCCATCAGAAGATCGAGATTTGGCCTGCCATCGCCAAGGACGTCCGGGCCCTGGGGGTCCACAACAGACGGGGCACCCACTGCCGCAAGAGGTGGGAGGACATCCGCCGCGGGAGCAGAAAGACTGCCGAGGCTCTGCTGGGGATGGCCTCCCAACCTAGGAGGGGTACCACACGGCAATTGACCCCCCTGATGTCCCGGATCCTGGCGGTGGCCTACCCCGATTTGGATGGGCGCATGAGGACATCACAGCAGACACAAGGGGGTGAGTACACTCTCATTCTGCTATCTTTGCGCGCAGTGGAGGTGCCTGGGTGGGGGAGGAGGGCTGTGGGTATCCCTAGGCCAGGGCGATTTCTGTAGGCTAGGCCCCTCCGTGAGGCATGGCCCTGTGCCCCCGCTCCCCACCTGTTGTAGGGTGCCTAGTACAGCTATTCATGGCCCTGTGTCATCTATGTGTGCAGTTGTCGTCCATAGGCTTGTAGGCCATGTCCCACTGATTGAGTAGTGTACCCCAAGTGCGCGGCGTAGTGCAGTGGGCTTCTGTGTCTGTCCTCTCCGCCAATGGTGTCGCCAATGCATGCACTCAACATGTCTTTATTTGTTCTCCCCCCCTTTTTTTTGGTCTTCCTGTTCATGTGTGCATTAGCATCATCAGGCGGAGGAGAAGTGGCATCGGCGCACGAGGGAGCTGCATCTCACATGGCCCCGGAGGGCCATGCAACCGACTCCGAGTTCACCAGTGAGATGGAGGGCGAGGGGAGCTCCACAACGGGGAACTGTGGAGACGTCAGCGACACCGACACGTCCTCGGAAGGGAGCTCCCTTGTGGTGGCGGCAACATCCGTGCCCACCGCTACAACAGGTACAGCTGCCACCCAGCGCACCAGCGCCGCCCTCCCAGCAGCCCCTCAGCGTTCGCCCCGTGGCCGCTCGGCCAGGAAGCCGGGCATCTCCTTCGCCCCAGGCACCTCAGGCCCTGCCCCAGTTACCCCTGCTGCCCTCAGTGCGGAGATCATTGACCTCCTCCAGACGCTCATTGTTGGGCAGTCTACCCTTTTGAATGCCATCCAGGGGGTAGAAAGGGAGGTGCATCGGAGCAATGCATACCTGGAGGGCATTCATTCGGGTCAGGCTGCCCATCAGCGATCGTTCAACGCTCTGGCCTCAGCACTGACGGTAGCCATTGTCCCTGTCTCCAGCCTCCCTCCTCCAACTCCCTCCACCCAGTGCCACTCCCCTGTTCCTCTGCCTATCCCATCCACACCTACAGACCAGCCTGCACACACCTCAACACCCAAGGGCAGCTCATCCAGACATAAGCACCACAGATCACACAAGCATTCACCCAAGCAACATCCACATGCAGACATGCCAACAGCCACTGCCTCCTCTGTGTCCCCCTCCTCCTCGTCTCCCTCCTCCCTCCCTGTGACGTCTCCACTCACACCTGCATGCACACCACCATCAGCCAGTACGTCCATCACCAGCACACCCTCCAGAACACTCCGCACACGTGCAGACACCACCCCCACTGCCATTTACACGTCCCCTGTGTCCTCTCCCACTGTGTCTGTCACCCCCTCTTCCAAACCACACAAACGCAGGCAGCCACCCACCCAACAGCCATCCACCTCACGACAGCCTCCGTCACAAGCACCTGCACCCAAAGACAGCACACTTGACTCTCCTACAACCACATCCTCTTCCTCCACTCCCTTACCCACTGCACCAACCCTTCCCATTGCTCCTAAGAAACTTTTCCTCTCCAAAATTAACCTCTTTGCATCACCTGAACCACCCCCTCCATCTCGTAAGAGTCCAAACAGCACCTCAGCCACCACAAGCCCTGCATCTACTAGGACCATAGTTCAGGGCTATTGGAGTCCACCAGCTCCTAGGGCAGGAACATCGGCCAGCAGCAAGGGGACAGCCAGCCCACCACCTGGGAAGAGAACCAAAAAAGTGAAGGGCCAGCGCGACAGGCCTGAGACGGCAGCCCCCAAGGACACTACCCTGGCCCCGTCACCTGGCACATCCACAAAGGGAGGCAAGGGCCCCAGAGATTCGGCGAAGTAGGGCAAGGGCAGCAGGGCGGACAAGTCCGGCAGCAGGCGAGCTGCCCAGGAGGGCCCCACCAGCCCCATTTCGGGTGTGACGGAGGACACCCACGGGCCCAGGACTCCAGCACAGGAGGACCCCGCAAGCGAAAGGTCGGATGGCGACTGAGCGGGAAATATTGGCCAGATCTGGTTCCCTAGAACACAAGACAAGCACACCTGAACAGGCCCCGCCGTGACAGGCACCGCTGAACAGGGCCCTTCAAGACAAGCACCGCTGAACAGGGCCTCGCCAAGACAAGCACCGCTGAACAGTGCCCGCCGTGAGAAGCACCGCTGAACAGGGCCCGCCGTGAGACGCACCGCTGAACAGGGCCCTTCAAGACAAGCACCGCTGAACAGGGCCCCGCCGTGAGAAGCACCGCTGAACAGGGCCCTTCAAGACAAGCACCGCTAAACAGGCCCCGCCGTGACAGGCACCGCTGAACAGGGCACGCTGTGAGAGGCACCGCTGTCGCGTATGTGTGTGCCCGTAACCTTTTCTCCTCCCCCCTCCCCTGTGTCATAGGTGCAGTACTCACCGTTGTCGTCTGCGCCAGCGTTCGTGCTCCTGGTAGAGGAGCAGGTAGACAATAGCTGGTAGGATGTTTAATTCGGGTTCCATGGTGTCCAGATTCCTCGTGGAGTGTATAGAGGTGAGCGTTTTCCCGTTCGTAGTCTGTTTCTGCCATGTTTTTATCCGCGGGGCTCCCGCCCCGGAAAAGATGGCGGATTGGTGAGTTGTGATAGGGTGGGCGGTACATTGTCTGCGGCCTGTCTGTTGGAGGTGACCGCCGCGCTGTTTGTTTGTCCCGCCGTGGCGGTCGGAGTGTTAAAGTGGCGGGCTGAGTTGCCAGTTCCCGCCAGGGTCAGAATTCCATTTTTTTTACCGCCTGCCTGTTGGCGGGTTGGCCGCCGCTTTAACACCGACTGCCAGGGTTGGAATGACCACCTATGTCTAACTTTCATTTACTGAAGGCTAGGTGCAAAGTTACTAAGTGTGAGGGCACCCTTGCACTAGCAAAGGTGCCCCTACGCTGTCCAGGGCCAAATCCCCAGACTTTGTGAGTGCGGGGATACCATTACACGCGTGCACTACATATATGTCAATACCTAAATGTAGCTAAATGGAACCCCCAGTCCCTGCTCTGGCATGAAACTGGAGAAAGGAAAGGGGAGGGATCCGTGATGCTGATTTGTGACTTGTTATCTGGCGGGTAGTATATTCTCGGTGTGGCGGTCGTGGTGGTGCAGCCACCTCCTTCACACTGTTGTTTGGGCCGACGGTGTGTTTTTTCAGTCTATTTTTGGCAGTGTTGTGTGGGTTACTCGTAATGTGGCGGTCTTCACTCCACCATCACTGGCGGTGTTTCGGCGGCCCTTGGTACGGCGGTCTTCGATAATGACCGCCAAACTCAGAATGACCACCTAGGTCTCATTGTATTTATTATCCTCTCAGTGGATCTTCCCAGTGTGCCACAGTGGTACAGAGAGCGTAATCGCACACTAAGTGACGTCAACACTCAAGCACTGCCGTACTTATAAATAAGATGCATCTTTTCTCTTTGTCCCGGAGAAGTAGCAAAGTAGCAAAGTGAAAAGCTGAAGGCGGTGTAAAACCTAGAACTTCCTATTCAGAGGCCCAGGGCTTTTCTGGTACTACTGGAGACAACACTTCAACTGAACACAAAACGGAAACTCATGATACCTTGGCAACAGCTTTGGTATCACAATTACAAGACACATTTTTCGATTCAATGACTCTCTTCTCTGTGAAAAGGGTTTCTTCCTCCGAGGCTGACCTTTAAGATTTGGATGCAATTTTAATGTGAACACACACTTTCTCCTAGTATATGCAGCCACGTTCAGCAAAAGCACAAGAAATAAATACATATTCATTTCTGTGACTGTTTTGCTTATTCCACAACCATTTATTTCCAACTGTGATAACTATAAATAGGCCTGCAGTGCAAAAGCTATGGAGATGGGGAGAGAGCATATTTATTCTGAAGCTAATGGTTCTGGGCCCAAACCTATGCACAAATGTGTGGGTACAAATGAGAATAGTGAATGTAAAGCATAATTTATGTTTACATATATGTGTATCTTACAACCTTCTGTGACGTTGCGTTCATTTCATTGACATTCAAGCTGATGTGCTCATTGTGTAACTTACCTGATATTGCTGATTGTAATACAGTTGCCTATACCAGCAGCCAAGCCGTCTGACTTTGTATTTGAAAATCATTTTCATACTCATACAGGTCTTTTCTTTATCCCACGCTGGGTATTATTGGCATAGAATCTCCTTTTTCAGATAGCTAAATCAAAGCTCGTCTCCCTCAGTAGTACCTAGATTCCTCACCCCCAATACTTCCATTCACAACTGTATTTAAAGACTGCTACTGCTTGGTATACTAAGGCGTTTCACTTTAGAATCTCAGAATTTGAAAGTGGCAAATCAAATCTTTTGCAATCTTTTAAGGTCAGAAATTCAAATTCATGACAGACTGTGATACTGTGCCCCTAAAAAATGTCATTCTTACGAAACACCAACTCATAAACAGATTTTATTGAGTTTTTTAGGGAGAATAAAAAAAATGAGGCCTCTATCATTGCATGGAGCACACAGTTGTAAAAAATAGAAGAGTGTCTATCTTTCAACCTGGAAATTGTTTCCAATAAACCCCCCAATAATAAATACAGAGGTGATGTAAGGCCAACCCGCCATGGTCTTTATCTAGTTGTAAATAGAAGAGCTTCAGATGGACATGCTGATTATTTCAAATTAATTTATGAATCCCTTAGGGCCTCAATACGAGCCTGGCGGTCTTGAGACCAACAGCCTCGTGGTTGCAGTTGGACTGCCGCACTCCAGGCGGTCCGACCCCCACATTATTACCCTCGCGGTAGGACTACCAGGGAACCACCGTCACCACCAGGAACAAGGTTCCTGGCGGGATGGAGGTGGTCAGAGTTGTGCTGAGCCACCACAGCGCTGAGTTCAGCGCCACTGTGCTCATCACAAGTGCAGTTTCCGCCAGCCTCTTCCTGGTGGGGACACCACCATGAAAAGTCTATCAGAAACTCAGTACTGGTGGCCACAGGAAGGCTCCTGCTCCTGCACTGCTGTAGGAGGCTGGCATGACTTATAGTGGGTAGCTTATGGTACTTACACCTTGTGCCAGGTCCAGTTATCCCTTATTAGTAGATTAGTAGTGTTCTAGCAGCTTAGGCTTATAGAGGTAGCTATAGCAGAGCCGCTTAGGCTGAACTAGGAGACATGCAAATCTCCTACTATACTACTTATATAATATAGTACTATATCATAAGAAACACAATACTCAGAGTTACTAAAAATAAAGGTACTTTATTTTAGTGACAATGTGCCAAAAATATCTCAGAGGATATACTCCCTTGGGAGGTAAGTAAAATACACAAAATATACACACAAACCAAAATCAGGTAAGTAAAACTGTCAGAAAGTAGTGCAAACACTGTAGAATACAATAGGATGCAATAGGCCTAGGGGCAACACAAACCATATACTAAGAAAGTGAAATGTGAACCACAAATGGACCCCTAGGCTAGTGTAGTGTGTAGAGGGTCACTGGGAGTGTACGAAAACACTAACGGTGTCCAAGATACCCCACCCCAAGACCCTGAAAAGTAAGAGTAAATTTCTACTACTTCCCCAGAAACACACTAACCTTGTGATAGAGGATTCTGCAAAGACCACAGCATACTGCTAAGCACTGAAGATGGATTCCTGGACAAGAGGACCTGCAAAGGAAGAGGACCAAGTCCTAGAGTCACAAAGGTGTCCGGGGGGCCCCACTAAACCCTGGATGAAGGTCGAAAATGGCTGCCTCCGAATAGAAGAAGCTGAAGATTCTGCAACAATGAAGGGTTGTAGGAACTTCTCCTTTGTGCATAAGATGTCCCACGGAGGGCTGGAGGATGCAGAGTTGTTTCCTTGGAGAAAGACTGCAAAGAAGCCTTGCTAGTTGCAAAGGTCGCAGTTGAAGAAAAAGGGTGCTGCTCAGTCCCAGGAAGGACCAGAATGCCGCCACTTGGGAGAAGAGCCGAGAGGGCCCTCAGCAACACAGAGAGCCCATGCACAAGAAGGCAGCACCCACAGAAGTCCTTGAACATGGGTTCAAAAAGACTAAGCACGGCGGTCGTCTCAACACTACAAAAGAGGGCCCCACGAAGCCGGAGGTCAACTCAGGGAGTTGAGCAATGCAGGACGGGGTGCTGGGGACCTGGGTTTGGCTGTGCACGAAGGATTCTTTGCAAAAGTGCACAGAAGCCCTAGCAGCTGCAGTTCACGTGGTGCACAGGATTACTGTCTGGAGAGGGGGGCAAGGACTTACCTCCTCCAAATTTGGACATTTGGACCACTGGACAGTCTGGGTCACTTAGGTCCACCACCTGTGTTTCAGGGGTCACACTTGTCAGGAGGAGAGGGGTCACAGAGCACTGGTGACACTGAAGTTTGGTGCCTGCTGGACCAGGGGGAAGATTCCATCAACCCACAGGAGATTTCTTCATTGCTTCCAGTGCAGGGTGAAGGCAGACAGCCCTCAAAGTATGCACCACCAGGAAACAGTTGAGAAAGCTGGCAGGATTAGGCGCTACAATGTTGCTGGTAGTCTTCTTGCTACTTTGTTGCAGTTTTGCAGGTGTCCTGGAGCAGTCAGCGGTCGATCCTTGGCAGAAGTCATAGAGAGAGGTGCAGAGGAACTCTGGTGAATTCTTGGAAATCGTTAACTGAGGAAAAGCCCACAAGAGAGACCCTAAATGGTCCTCAGAGGAGGATTGCCCACCTAGTGAGGTAAGCACCTATCAGTAGGGGTCTCTGACATCACCTGCTGGCACTGACCACTCAGAGGCCTCCATTGTGCCATCACATCTCTGAATTCAAGAAGGCAGAGGTCTGGGACACACTGGAGGAGCTCTGGACACCACCCCTGGGGCGGTGATGGACAGGGGAGTGGTCACTCCCCTTTCCTTTGTCCAGTTTCGTGCCAGAGCAGGGACTGGGGGTTCCCTGAACCAGTGTAGACTGGCTTATGCAAGGAGGCACCCTCTGTGCCCTTCAAAGCATTTCCAGAGGCTGGGAGAGGCTACTCCTCCCCAGCTCTTAACACCTATGTCCAAAGGGAAAGGGTGTAACACTCTCTCTCAGAGGGAATCCTTTGCTCTGCCTTCCTGGGACTGGGCTGCCCAGACCCCAGGAGGGCAGAACCCTGTATGTGGGGTGGCAGCAGTAGCGGTAGCTGCAGAGAAAATCCCAGAGAGCTGGTTTGGCAGTAACCTTGGTCCATGGTGGAGCCCCAGGGATGCATGGGATTGGCACCCCAATACCATATTTGGCATGGGGGGACAATTCCATGGTCTTAGACATGTTACATGGCCATATTCGGAGTTACCATTGTGACACTACATGTAGGTATTGACCTGTATGTAGTGCACACGTGTAATGGTGTCCCCGCACTCACAAAGTCTGGGGAAATTGCCCTGAGCTATGTGGGGGCACCTTGGCTAGTGCCAGGGTGCCCTCACATGTAGTAACTTTGCACTTAACCTTCACTAAGTGAAGGTTAGACATATAGGTGACTTATAAGTTACTTAAGTGCAGTGTAAAATGGCTGTGAAATAATGTGTGCGTTATATCACTCAGGCTGCAGTGGCAGTCCTCTGTAAGATTTGTCTGAGCTCCCTATGGGTGGCAAAGGAAATGCTGCAGCCCATAGGAATCTCCTAGAATCAATACCCTGGGTACCTAGGTACCATATAATAGGGAATTATAAGGGTGTTCCAGTGTGCCAATTAGAATTGGTGAAAATGGTCACTAGCCTATTGTGACAATTTTAAAGGCAGAGAGAGCATAAGCACTGAGGTTCTGATTAGCAGAGCCTCAGTGACACAGTTAGTCACTACACAGGTACACACATTCATGCAACAAACTATGAGCACTGGGGTCCTGGCTAGCAGGATCCCAGTGAGACAGGCAAAAACAAACTGATATACATGTAAAAAAAGGGGTAACATGCCAGGCAAGATGGTACTTTCCTACAACTGCCCACAACCAGGTTGTGGGCAGTGCAGGTGCCCCCTCCCCTTCAGAGGTTTCCGCCAGTCAGCCCAGTTGAAACCTTGTAACCGGCCTTGGGAGGAGACCGCCAGCTCCATGCTGGTCTCCTCTCCACAGGGCTGGTGGGCCCATGGTCGGCCTGCCAGCCTCATAATGAAGTCCTTAGTCAGCTTCCAGAAAACCTTTCGGGCGGCTTGTGAGAAAGTAGCCTCTTTCTAGCATGGTCACCCCCACTTTTGGCCTGTTTGTGAGTGTGTGTCAGTGTGTTTGTCACTGTGTCACCGGGATCCTGCTAGCCAAGACACCAGTGCTCATAGTGAAAACCCTATTTGTCAGTGTGTTTTGCCTGTCTCGCTGTGATCATGCTGGTCAGTACACCAGTGCTCATAGTTTGTGGCCTAATGTGCATGTTGTCAGTAGTGCTTGACTGTGCATATGCTCTCTCTGCTTCCAAATTAGTCACTATAGTTTAGTGACTTCATTTACCAATTCCAACTGGCACACTGGATCCCCTTTATAAGTCCCTAGTATATGGTACCGAGGTACCCAGGGCATTGGGGTTCCGGGAGATCCTTATGGGCTGCAGCATTTCTTTTGCCACCCATAAGGAGATCAGACAAACCCTTTCACAGGACTGCCACTGCAGCCTGCGTGAAATAGTGCACACATTATTTCACAGCCATTTTCACTGCACTTCAGTAAGTTATAAGTCACCATTATGTCTAACCTTTATTTACTGAAGGCGAGGTGCAAAGTTACTAAGTGTGAGGGCACCCTTGCACTAGCAAAGGTGCCCCTACGCTGTCCAGGGCCAAATCCCCAGACTTTGTGAGTGCGGGGATACCATTACACGCGTGCACTACATATATGTCAATACCTAAATGTAGCTTCACAATGGTAACTCTGAATATGGCCATGTAAGGTGTCTAAGATCATGGAACTTCCCCCCATTCCAAATCTGGTATTGGGGGGCCAATCCCATGCATCCTGGGGGCTCCATCATGGACCCCCAGTACTGCCAAACACGCTCACTGAGGCTTGCACTGCAGCTACAGGTACTGCCACCTAACAGACATGGTTCTGCCCTTTTGGAGTCTGAGCAGCTCAGTCCCAGGGAGGCAGAACAAAGCATTTCCTGTGGGAGGAGGGTGTTACACCCTCTCCCTTTGGTAATAGGTGTTACAGACTTGGGAGGGGTAGCCTCCCAGAGCCTCTGGAAATGCTTTGAAGGGCACAGATGGTGCCCTCCTTGCATAAGCCAGTCTACACCCATTCAGGAACCCCCAGTCCCTGCTCTGGCATGAAACTGGAGAAAGGAAAGGGGAGTGACCACTCCCCTGTCCATCACCTGTGGTGCACAGAGCTCCTCCATTGTGTCCCAGGCATCAGCCATCTTGTTTTCCAAGGTGTGGGGACACTCTGGAGGCCACTGATTGGCCAGTGCCAGCAGGTGACGTCAGAGACCCCTCCTGATAGGTGCATATCTGGTTAGGTAGCTAATCCCCATCTCAGGGCTACTTAAGGTCTTTCCTGTGGGTTCCTCTTCAGATTATGTTTGCAAGTTTCCATCAGGAATCCTCTGCAACTACTGCTTCATCCTCTGACCTCAGATCAACCACAGACTGCTCCAGGAACCTCTGTAACTGCAACACAGTATCCAGAAGGGCTACTACAACTCTGCAGCTTCAGCACCAGCCAGCAACTGCAACAGTTTTCATGGTGTGCACACTTTGGGGACTCCCTGTCTTCACCCTGCACCACAAGGACCGAAGAAATCTCCTGTGGTGTGACAGAGTCACTTCCCTGCTCCAGCAGGCACCTTCTAAGATGGTTCTTTTGGACTCCTCTCCTGGTGACGAGCATGCTCTTTGGGACACAGATTGTGGACCCCTTCAATACAGACTGTCCTGAGGTCCTGCTGTCCAAATTTGGAGGTGAAAAGAGCTTGCCTTTCCTGTTTGAGACAGCACCCCTGTGGACTGTATCATCTTCACCTTCTGAGGCCTCTGTGCACTATTTGCAAGAATCCATCATGCACAGCCTAGCCCAGGTCCCCAAAACTCTATCCTGTGATGCTCAACTCGCAGAGTTGTTGTCCGGCTGCGTGGGACCTTCTTTTGTAGTGCTGCAGCAACCACAATTTGCACCTTCTTTGTCCAAGTGTCCTGGGACCTCCGTGGGTGCTGCCTGGTCATCTGTGGGTTCCTTCCAGTGTTGGGAGCCTCCTCTGCCTCCTCAGTCCAAGTTGAGGCCCCCAGGTCCCTCCTGGGTCCAGGCAGCGCCATTTTGACGCAATCCGCGACATTGCTTGAACCAAGGCTTGTTGGATGAACCCAGCGCTGCAACTTGCTTGCATCCAACATCTCCACATGGAACATCCTTTGCATCATGCAAGAACTTGCAGCCATCTTCTTTGGTGCTCTTCTGCAGACTTCTTCCAACCAGAGAATCCTCTTTTGCACCATCTTCAAGGTTGGCAGGGGCTTCTGTTCTTCCTGGAATCTTCTGTGACTTCTGGACTTGGTCTCCTCTCTTCACAGGTCTTCAGGTCCAGGGATACACCATTTGTTTCTTGCAGTCTTGCTTGGTTCTTGCAATAACTCTAATCACGAGTTGTAATGTGTTCTAAGGAAACTTGCAGTACTTTACTCCTACTTTCCTGGGCTCTGGGGTGGGGTATGTTACTCACCTTTGTGGTTTTCTTACACTCCCAGCGATTCTCTACACACTACACTTGCCTAGGGGGGAATTTGTGATTTGCATTCCATTTTCTTAGTATATGGTTTGTGTTGCCCCTAGGCCTATTTCTTCATATTGCATTCTATAGTATTTTCTATGGTTTGCACTATCCTATGACTATTTACGTACCTGATTTTGGTGTCTAGTGTATATATTGTGTATAATACTTCCCTCCAGAAGGAGTATTGCCTCTAAGATATTTTTAGCCTTGTGGCACTAAAATAAAGTACCTTTATTTTTGGTAACACTAAGTATTGTCTTTTATTGTGTTTAAGTACTGTGTAACTATAGTGGTATTGCAAGAGCTTTGCATGTCTCCTAGTTCAACCTAAGCTGCTCTGCTACCGCTATCAGCCTAAGCTGCTAGAACACTACTACATTTCACTAATAAGGGATAACTGGACCTGGTATAAGGTGCACTTACCCAAGGTACCCACTTCAAACCAGGCCAGCCTCCTACACGGCTTAAAAGGAACATTTTAGAACGAGAAAATAAACAAATAGTAAAATAGTAATCTTTAGAAACATTTAACTGCTGATGATTAATAAAGGCAACCTTTTCCACGTAATGAAAGCATTCAACACTTTTGCAAATGTTGCCAGATTTTTCAGTTTAAATATGTAAATATAATTAAAAGCAATATAATTCCCAAATAACTAGTGGAGAGGGGGAATATACTTAATGCCTAATCTTGAAGGGACATCATCAATAGAAACATTATGGCCCATATTTATACTTTTTGACGCTAAACTGCGCTAACGCAGTTTAGCGTCAAAAAGTTTTGCGCCGGCTAACGCCATTCTGAAGCGCCATGCGGGCGCCGTATTTATTGAATGGCGTTAGCCGGCACAAGCAGACCGGCGCTGCCTGGTGTGCGGGAGAAAAACCACGTACACCAGGCAGCGCCGGCGTAGGGGGAAAATGGCGCATGGGCGTCTTAAAATGGGGCAAGTCAGGTTACGTGGAAAAAATCGTCGTAACTCGACTTGCGCCATTTTTTCTCGACGCCCATCCCCCATCAACATGACTCCTATCATTGTAAAGATAGGAGTCATGCCCCCTTGCCCAATGGCCATGCCCAGGGGACTGATGTCCCCTGGGCATGGTCATTGGGCATAGTGGCATGTAGGGGGGCACAAATAAGGCCCCCCTATGCCACAAAAAAAAATTGAAAAATAACAAAAATTATACTTACCTGAACTTACCTGTACTTCACTGGGATGGGTCCCTCCATCCTTGGGTGTCCTCCTGGGGTGGGCAGGGGTGGCAGGGGGGGTCCCTGGGGGCAGGGGAGGGCACTGTGGGCTCATTTTGAGCCCACTTGTCCCTTAACGCCATCCCAGACCCAGGCGTTAAAAAGCGGCGCAAATGCGCCGTTTTTGGCCACGCCCACTCCCGGGCGTCATTTTTGCCCGGGAGTATAAATACCACGTAAAGGCCTGGGAGTCATTTTTTAGACGGGAACGCCTCCCTTGCATATCATTAACGCAAGGAAGGGGTTCACGCTAAAAAATGACGCACATTCCGGGAACTTTGGCGCTATACGCCTCTAACGCCATAGTATAAATATGGCGTTAGTTGGCGTTAGTTTAGCGTCGAATTTGCGTCGAAAAAAACGACGCAAATTCGGCGCAAACGGAGTATAAATACGGCCCTAAGTAACAAAAGGTCTGAGGTTTCTTGATTAATTTTATCACCATAATAAGGGTAAATTCATACATTTTGTGCAGACTTATGATATTGGGTTTCTCCACTCTAAAGCTAAAGCATCTGCATAAAAGTTTAATTTTGGTATCACGTGAGCTAGAGGACAGATTTTATTTTTGTTTCAAATGTCAATAGCCGAAATCTTGTAAAATAAAGCATTTAAAATTGAGGACAGCGGTTCCTTTGGGAAATATTGACTTCCGCTTCAGATGAACTTAATGTTATTGAAGCTGAAGCACCTACATTAAGATCTTTCAACATTAAGAGTAGCTGGGCTCAAAACAAATAATCCTCTAAAAATCAGAAAAAGCCTCACAGTTAAAGGCTTTTTCCACACATATCATTCAATTTGTGGATTTCAATTTTTTTGTAAAAAAAACACAATAGCCTGAATCGTGTCATGGGTATTGGCTAAAATAGATCTATGAACCAAAATGCCATTTGATCCTGATCTATTAAGGTAAGTGCTACCACCTATTCCTATTAGCAATAGGTTTTTCGAAGAGTTTATAGTCTGCATTAAGCTTACAGATATTAAGAATTAGGATTTGGCAGGTTTGTCCTTTTTCAAAATATCCTCTGTCTTTGTCTTTGCTAAGAATCATATTGTTTCAATTCAATTGACTCAGTATTGTCAGACGTGAAAGCTAATTTATGCAGGAACAAAATTGAAGGAGGACTATGATCACAAGTAAATACTGTGTTTTGTACTCAGCACCATCAGTTACCTTTTTTGAGGGGTTCCCCTTCAGAAGTACCACTAATTGGTTATGCAAACGAATACAAATGGTAAAAGTGAGTAACACATCATTACTTTTGCTTAATTAAAGGGCAATTCTATCATCTCACGGATGCGGAGGTGTATTATATTCCTGTCTCTGATGAAGGGGAACCTAGAGCAGTAGTGGTGAAGAACAAAAGTGAAGTAGTGGTGAAGGGGTAAGATTCAGAAGTCCTTTTGAAATTTTGTCATATTTGTTTCCTGAGGTAAATTCGCTGGTTTAATGTATTATGAATAATTCAGAATACAAATAACATATTTTAATAATCTTTCAGCCAATGGCGTGAGGATTTTCGAGAAGACCCCCAGAAAGGTGTGAAAACGTTTTGCTGGTTTGCTGAGGATAATGGAAATGGACTGATTGATGGAAGTGCAAGAGATTACATCATCTCTGGCCTTTTTGACATGATCGAATCATCCAAGATATCTGATCACCCCGCAATATAAGCAGTCTAAAGGTTTATTTAGATCCACAATTTATCCATTCCCTAGGGTGCAGTCAGTTTATTCCTTGCTAGTTGTCATACTGTTTGATTTATTACAGATTGCGTGTATTGACAGCACAATGTTTATTTGATAACTGCAGTACAGATATGGAAAATTGCACCAGTCACACATAAATAAAGTAGTTAATGTATCTTGATAATGTAACCCCACAATAACAGTGCTCAGGGTAATAACTGTTAATAATTAGTAAAGAAAGCAAGTATTTAGTAGCTATTGGGCAATCGTATGAAAGCTTACATGAACATTGAGATAAACTAACTGGATACATATTGCCATATTAAAGCCATTGCTGAGTCAAGGCTTGTAATATCATATAGCACACTGCACTCTACAAGTGAGACATATTCATTTTCAACCATGCAACATAAACATGGGATTTCTGCCTTTTTAAGTGGCTGTGCTGGTCTTTAAGTCATTCGCTACACAGATATCTCACTGCTGGTATTGTTAATTTGCCAACTGTTCTCTTGAAGTAGAGACTCCAGAGATCTTTCAACACAGCATTTCATGCCATGGAACTGATGCTCAACTGAATCAAGAACCCCAAACATATCTGTGTGAACCCAAACAATACAGCATGCATTTAGGATTCCAGAGTGCAGACAGCATATTTCTTCAAACACCACATCGCAGCCCCTGGAACTGTTGGTGGACTCAATGAAGAACTCCAGAATATATTTGTGGGAATTCAAACAACACAATATGGATATAAGCGTCAGGCTTGTTTTGAAGTATCCATAAGTCAACATGTTAGATTTTCAAAAAACTAAATATAGCCTTTTCTATTTCTATAAGTTTTCCCACACAAAAGTCTCTCCTCAAAGCGTATTTTGACCAGTTTAAAAAAGGTTATCAAATGCTAGTTGACCCATGCAAAGATGACACCAGTAATAACAGGGAAAAGACAGAGTGGGAACTTGCAGAGAGAACAGTTGGATCGCCTACACCTGGTAGTAAGGAAGAGCTACCTTCACTTTTTCCATTTTTTATTTAAATAGTTGAAGGCAGGTACGGATGTACTGATACAGGAAATATCAATGTACATTATTTGAATGGAATTGGAGCATGACACGTCCTCTCAAACGTTTATCACTTATGTATAATTTGGAATTATTTCTGAGAGACAAAAGTGCCTTATTCTGTCGTAGTTAAAAACGAAAAGGTGATGTCATAGAATATGTTTAGAATTATTTTGTAAATTTGGATGTAGAGGAAACGAGTGGCCTGGTAATAGGTATGACGAGTATCGCACTTGATAGCATTCCACTCTTCAGTGTAGGAGTTGATTAGGTGTGATAAATTACACCCAATTACCTGGTTTTGGGGAATAACGTGGATGTTAGTGCTTACTGCATGAAATTCTGCATGTTCTCGAGAATACCAGGCATTTTTCCCATCATAAGTATCAGCCGGTTTAGACCAGCGATATTTATTTCAAAACTCATTATTGCGATATGTGGAGCAGCAATAGTTACCATACAAATCACAGTAAACCTGGTTGCTCTATTGAGTTCCTGAATGTCTAATCCATGGGTACTCGCAAACGTTTCCCCAGGGGCCGCAAAGTTCTGTCTGTGGCATGCCCGAGGGCCGCACAGATGCCAGTACAGTGAGGGTTGGGATGATGAAAGGTGGGTGTAGGGGATGCGAAGCAGCTGCATGGTTTGGACAGCAACATGAGCCTTCCCATTGTTTCTGTGTGCTGTCAATGCTCTATTCTCATCCCCCTAGAATTAAAGTCAAAGCATTTACATCTAATGTTAAACATGAGAGGAAAAGAGATACTCATCTGGCCGGTGAATTGCAAAATGTTAAACCAGAAAACCTGGTTACCAGTCCTGGCATCCCCACTTAACCAAATTGTGTGATCCTAGGCAATTGGTTAATTTCACCTTGCCTCCCTTTTCTTCACTACCACATGTAAGAGCCCCTTGACACATACGAGTTCAGGATGTGTGCTGTACAAAACTATAATATTGTTCCAATTATATCACAAGACTATGCACAAAGTGCACCTGACAAATGAGTTGCGTCTTGGTTCAATATTGTTGGTAGTCAGTATTGCCATTGTGACGTAGTATCCTTATTGCCAAAATTCACATCAGACACTCAGTTACATATTATTACACTGCATCAAATGTGCATGCTTTTATTCTAGTGCTTCTTTCTTTTTTTGCAGTTAGGTGTTACATCATAACACATTTTTAAGTTGAAAAAACGTTGGCCCAACTAGCAAGTGAAGACTCATTTGTTATGAATGGCTCAAAAGTTTTTTTTATTTAAAACATTTTTAACTTCTGTAATGCAATAAATCTTGATGTCAGATTCTTTGAAAAACTATTCTTTATTGACTTGAAATTCATATTAAAAAGAGCCAGGAAATATTAGAAGGGCTTATAAAATACTAAATAAAATAGAATAATACAGTTATATTAAATACAATGTATGCTGTCATGGTTATTGGTAAATTACAGCGCTGGATAACAGAAAGAACTACCAGCAAACATATCAATATAAATGATAGAAATTCAGCAAATGTCATTAAAATAATTACCTTTCTCATATAAATCATTCCCATGTAACAAAGTATATTCAGCAGCGTAAGCAAATATTAAGAGAGCCAATAGATTTGGCTATTAGTGTATAACACATTTGTTTATTGGCTAATTGGCAGTGCTTAATTTGAGCCGGTAGTTTCTGGTGCTCGACACCAGCACTTTTATGGTGCTGACACATTAATGCATTGTCTGTCTAATTGAGAACTGAGCTTAACAACAATTGTTTATTAATTCAATATACAATAAAAATGACTAATACATAAATAATAATCTTCTACCAGTGGGAGACTATGAGTTCCAGACACATTGCAGGCCCAGAAGGAAGGCCGGGACCACCCACACCTGTGTGCTGACTCAGCGCTATAAAGTGCGCACACCTCTCCTGCAGCATAGGATAACCATCTGCTGCTTGTGGGGTGCTACGAGTCCCAGAGTCATTGTGGGCCCAGAAGGAGGGCCATGACCATCCACACCTGTGTGCTGACTTGACTCTGCAGCGTGGGACGCATGTGGGCTGTGCCAGAGCAAAGGCCGGGTCAAGGGTGGGTCCGTCTGCATCCGTCAGCACCTAGCTGCGGCTGGGCTGGGCCACCCCCCTTTTCATCTGCATTTTGATTCCTACTTTGAGTAAGCAGGAATCTTCTAGTATCCCTGACCCTGTGAAAGCTAAGGTTTCACATAACTGTGCATCTATTATTTTGTACCTGACATCTGTCTGTGGGAGCCCTTTCAGATGAGATACAGAGTGCAGAGGAAAGACTGGGCCTGTCTGCTGATAAGGTTTTGCCTGTTCCATCTGTGCAGATTGTGTGGAGGGCTGGGGGCGAGCAAGCAACTGATATTGATCTTCCTGCTGCTCAGGAGGAGCATGCTCCAAGTGAGACTTTCTCCAGGATATTGACTGTCATGGCGGATATTCATTCTGTAGACACTCCATCTTCCAAGAGGGTCGTTTTGACTGAAAAGAAAAAAAGAGAGCCCCAGACTCCAGTTCTGATATCTTCTCCAGCAGCAACCACCCTAGTAGTTGTTCTGGTAGGGGTTCCTCCGCTGAGAGAGGGCATTCTGAATTCTACTCCAAAGATTATTCGCAAAACCAAACACTGGTGCAATAACCTGCTGGGCCCAGGAACACAGGCCCCAGCCCACATTATCATGGTGGGGGGAATTGTCTCTGTGAAGAAAACTGTAGAGAGAGACTGTATGATATGTCATCAACTTCGATCAACCTAACATAGCAAGGAAACATAGGATCAAACTCCCACTCTAGGGGCATAAGAGCTCTACCACTTGGGAAATTGGTTCAGCGGGCCACATTAGTTTTGCTTCTAGAGAGCCTTTATGGAGGGAGGATGAGGTCCAGGAGGCCTCAATTACAACAGCTAATAGGTTTTCACCATTGAATTTCCTTGATTCGAATGATTGACTAACCCCAGCCCATCTTAAGCTACAACTTGTGAAGCTCCCGAGAGGCACCTTATCCCTGCCACTGGCAACATAGGGGCATATTTACATGCCCCTAGTGCAACCGGAGCGTCACTTTTGGTGACGCCCTGGTGGTGCTGGTCACTGCACCATATATATAAGGCAGTGCTAAGCCACTTTTTGTTGTTTATTGCTGCCTTGTAAATATGGGCCCCTTCGACGAAGTTTTCTGCAGCAGAGGGGTGTGCAATTGGTGTTGCGGTGGGTATTCCACCACAACACCTATTGCTTTTGAAGCTGCCTCAGGTTTACAAAAATGTAGAAATCTGTGACAGTACCAAAAACTAGCACCACTTCAGGAGTGGTGTTAGCATGGCAGAACTAGGAGAAATATTTTTACTTCGCCTTGTGTTTGCTTTTTCTATGTGTGCTGCATGCTGCAACGATATGAAAAACACCAAAAAGCCATGAATGATTGTTTGTGTGCAGGACAGTGTTCCTTCCTGCACATAAACAATCATTCAACTATTATGATTTGCAACTTCTATGTGTGCTGCATACGGCAGCTATTTATAATATATTTATATCCTAAGGGAGTATATCCTCTATTATACTTTTGGCATATTGTCACTAAAATAAAGTACCTTTATTTTAGTAACTTTGAGTATTGTGTTTCTTATGATACAGTGCTATATGATATAAGTGGTATAGTAGGAGCTTTGCATGTCCCCTAGTTCAGCCTAAGCTGCTCTGCTATAGCTACCTCTATCAGCCTAAGCTGCTAGAACATTACTAATCTACTAACTGGACCTGGCACAAGGTGTAAGTACCACAAGGTACCCACTATAAGCCAGGCCAGCCTCCTACACTCCATCACAATCCACGGAGTTCAGTGAGCAGGCAGAGTACTATCATATAGCTGTAAAGAAATTCACAAGCTCCTATTTTATCTGTAGTTCATAACATTGGACATGAGAGCCCTCATTACGAGTTTGGCGGTCTGAGTACCAGCATGGTGGCGGTCGCACTGCCGCCAGGCTGGCGGTGCAGACCACCATATTATGACCATGGCAGTCATACCAACGGAACACAGCCAATACACCGCCGGTACCGCCAGTGCGGAGGGGCTGCTGGTGGACGGTGGTAGGCATCTCCAGGCCGGTGAGGACCATGTTCCCGCTGAGCGTATTACGAGGTTGCACACCTGCAGGATTTCCGGGGCGATCGCACCACCACCTAAACCCTGGCGGAACCAAGTGCAATAATAGAAAACACTCCCCTTCAGAAACACAGACACATCCAGAGCCACCATGGAAGCAGAACTTAAAGTCTTCCCACGGCTCCTGATTGCCCTGTGTTTCCAGAACCAGCAACGGCGACAAGGAAGATGACAATAAACGTAAGTACACCCACCTAGCACACACTGGAGGGAAAGGTATTAGAACACACGCACATAAACACACATATTAGGGACGGCTAGCAACAGCCACACACACACGCAACCACACACCCATAACAAGATACACACACATAAACACTCACATGCACACACAAAATACACACATGCACACAAACAATACACACACCAGGGCCAACACACGTGCCATACACCCCCCACCCCGCACACACATCACTGCCACAGGCTAACATACATGTACACAACACAGCCGACTCACAAAACAACACAATCACAACTACACAAACGTGTTGCCAACCCATGGAACTGCACACCGACACATGACAACACTTACTGACAACAACACTCAAAGACTACTGACAACCAATCAACAACAACACACACCCATGCAACGTACCAAATGTCACACCACGCCAACACAATATACAACGCATATGACATAGCCATCACCACACACATGGACGCACACACAACAACCACACAATGGCACACAACATCACCACACCACATCACACTATGTACAATGCACAACTCTGCAACACACATGCATGGAGCTACACAATCATATCTCAGACACAAAACACACCAATAGCAGCGGGACCAATGGCAGGCCCACACACACACATGCATCCCAGGCACAACAGCTAGCACAACCAACACACACAACTCAAACACTCACAAACCAAATCCCACAAACACACCACATCCATGTAGAAGTAAAGGCAGGACAAGTATGTCACCATCAAGACCAACCAAAGATTGGTCTAGATGTATTATATTAAGTGCAGAATTGCAAATAAACTATTTAAAAAATTGAGCCATTGGCCAGTCCATAGTCAATTGTGCCCATGGCACAACATACTGCCCCAACTTGACTCCTGGCTGCAAAGTGGCCTCCACAGTGTAGGTGCATCAAGCGGGCAGGCAGGCACCTCAGGGGTGTTTGGAGTGTGGTGGGGGTGGGGTTTGGGCTTGGGAGGGGGTCCTTGGTTTAGGGTCTGGGTTTGGGCAAGGGGGCTTGGATTTGGGTTTGGTAGGAGGGTACTTAGCTTTTGCCTCAGGAGGGGGGACCCTGGGTGGGGGTGTCTACCTCTTAGCAGGGGGAGGTGCATGGGCAACACCAGGGGTAACAGGGGAGGACTGGGAGCTAGAAGGGCTAGACTTGGGGAGGGACACAGGGCGCTTCGGGGATCCATGAGGTGGGGAAGGGGTAGGGAGCAGGGAAAACTCATAAAGGAAATGTTTCTTAGGGACACAAGAGCGGTCATGGGTAAAGCGTTTGGGAGTGGAGTGAGAGGGAGTGGTTGTAAGATGTTTTCTTTTCGGTGTCTTGGGTGCAGCTGCATGCATGGATTGAATGTGTGTGCTGGGTGTCTGTTGGGTGGGTGAGTAAGGGCGTTTAAGTGTCTTAGAAGGAGGGGGCGGAAGTGCTGGGAGATGCCATTGTGGATAGATGACTGTCTGTTGGGGTGGTGTTTGCAGGTATGGTACATGTGCTGCATGTGGGGGTGTCTGTGGTTGTGGTGAGTGCGCATGTGGTGAATGGGGTGGATATATGTGGGTCTGTTATTGTGCTGACTGTGGGTATGATGGGACATGTGGCTGGATCAGGGAGTGTTGGTTTCGTGCCAGCAGATCTGAGTGGTGTAGTGTCTGTGATGGAGGGAGTGGTGGGCGAGTCGGTGCAGGGAGTGGATGTTGTTGTGTGTGGATGCCGGTGGTGGGTCTTGTGGTGGCTGGGTTTGTCACTGCAAATCGTATCTGTTGAGGTGGATGAATGCCTGTGTGAATGTGTGCTCTGGATGGTGTGGGGAGAGGGGTTTGGGAATGGGAAGAGGTAGGTGGAGGGGGGACGGAAGACAAAAGGACACTGGCTGCCGTCAGTGAGGAGGCTAGGGCCTGAAAGGATCTCTGCAGGCCAGCCAGGGCACAGTGAATGCCTTCCAGGAACGCATTGCTCTGTTGGACTTGAGCAGCCAGTCCCTGGATGTTATTCATGATGGTGAACTGACCCACAGAAATGGAACTCAGGAGGTCAATAGCCTCCTCACTGAGGGCAGCAGGGCTTACTGGGGCAGAGACAAAGGTGCCTGCGGCAAAGGAGACTCCCACCCTCCTGTGTGAGCGGGCACAGACAACTGGGTGGGGAGCTACAGGGAGGGCGGTGCTAGTAAGAGGGGTGGCTGACAATGATGTTGCTAGGGTTGTACCAGATGGGTCCTCCACCACCAGAGAGTGTCCATCAGAGGTGGAATCTGAAGACGATGTGGTTGATCCTGTGTCCCCATTGCACTCCGCTCACCCTCTGTCTCACTGGGTCCCTCATCCCTGCTGGTATTAGCCTCCTGGGCCCCATGGGCTGCTGCTTCCCCACTCACCTGTGCCCCTTTCTCCTTCACCTGATGATGCTGATGCACACAAAGAGAGAGAAAAAGAGGGAGGAAGAGAGAGAAAGACAAGGTGGATAAGAGTCAGTACATATCTCCCATATACACATATCAACATGTACATCTCTGACATAACACATCATGGCAGGCCATACCATTACAATTGCACTCCAAGTCTACTAGTACTTAGTGGCCAAATCAAACTGCAATGGTAATTGAACAACAGATGTGCACACAAGTTGACATAGTTGCATTATGAAGGCTGTGACTCTGCATAGCAGCATTGTAATTGCCAGGGCTGTGTCATACATGACATGTAAACACATTGGTGACACATCAGGGACCTCCCGGGGGCATAGCACATCTAGTACCATCCCATTGTTGAAATGGCAAGTCCAGACAATGATGGGTTTAAAAACAGATATTGATGTCCTATGTGCCTTCTTTGATTCACATGTAGCAGTATCCCATTGTTGTTTCCATGCACATTTCCTACACTCTGAAGTTTACATATGACTGCATAGTCAGCTATTATGGCAATACTTCTGTCCCATTAAGGCCCTTCATGTAATGGAACTGTGATGGCAGCCCCACAATCAGTCAATGGCAGCAACAGTACAATATCCAGATTGTTTCAGTTTTTACAGAAGACCTGACAGCCTTAGGGTGGTAACCCCTAGCTTTTTGCCTGCCTCCCTCCACTTTTTGGACACTGTTTTTGCTGGTTTTAGGACTCTGCACACTTTACCACTGCTAACAAGTGCTAAAGTGCATATGCTCTCTCCCTTAAAACATGGTGACATTGGCTCATACCCAATTGGCTTATTTAATGTACTTTTAAATCCCTATTAAAGGGCACTACATGTGCCCAGGGCCTGTTGATTAAATGCTACTAGTGGGCCTGCAGCACTGGTTGTGCCAGCCACATAAGTAGCCCCTTAAGCATGTCTCAGGCCTGCCATTGCAAGGCCTGTGTGTGTAGTTTCACTGCCCATTCGACTTGGCATTTAAAAGTACTTGCCAAGCATTAAACTTCCCTTTTTCTACATATGTCACCCCTAAGGTAGGCCCTACATAACCCATAGGGAAGGGTGCTATGTAGGGAAAAGGCAGGACATGTACCTGTGTAGTTTATATGTCCTGGAAGTGTAAAACTCCTAAATTAGTTTTACACTGCTGTGAGGCCTGCTTCTTTCATAGGCTAACATTAGGACTACCCTCAGATACTGTTTGAGTGGTAGATTCTGATCTGAAAGGAGTAACAAGATCATATTTAGAATCAATCAATCAATCAATCAGGAATTTGTAAAGTGCCCTACTCACCCGTGAGGGTCTCAATGCGCTGACGATGGGAAGGGGAGAAAAGGGAGAGGGGGTGCTGCTATTGCTCAAACAGTATAGGATGGCCAGAATGGTAATACAAAATCCTGCTGACTGGTGAAGGTGGATTTAATATTATTATTTTAGAAATGCCACTTTTAAAAAGTGAGCATTTCTCTGCACTTAAATCCGTCTGTGCCTTACAATCCATGTCTGGCTGGGTTAGTTGACAACTCCCTTGTGCATTCCACTCAGACAACTCCAAACACAGGATGCTCAGTCACACCTGCACACATCTGCATATTGAATGGGTCTTCCTTGGCTAGGAGGGTGAAGGGCCTGACACTTACATGTCAAAGGACAGTGGCCTGTCCTCACACAATGGACTGCCAAACCCCCTACTGGCACCCTGACAGACAGGATGGAACTGAAAGGAGACCCTGTGCACTTCTAAGCCACTCTTCGTAGTATCCCCCACTCCAAAGGCATATTTGGGTATTTAAACAGGGCCTCTGACCCTACCAACTCAGGCACTTCTGGACAAGAGACCGCTGATAAAGAAACTGTGAACCAGAACCTGAAATCTGCCAAGAGATGCTGCCTGCTGCACCAAGGACTCACCTGACTGCTTTGCTGAAAAGGACTGCTGCCTTGCTGCCCTCTGGCTCTGCTGAGAAGTCCTCTTCAAGGTCTTGGATTGAGTTTGCCTCTTGTTTTCTGAAGTCTCAGGGCCAAAAAGACTTCATCTCTGCAAGGAACTCCTTCTGCTGTGAAATTTTGACACACAGCCTGCCAGAAACGATGCACAGCCTGCATCTTGGTTAGAAAATCACCGCACACCTAACCAGAACAATGCAGTCTGGCTCCCTGAGTGGAGATCGACGCAGCACCAGAGCTGCGACCAGAAGTTCGATACACGGCCCACTGCATTGATGCATAGCTGAGCCAGAACGATGCAGCCTGCCTTCCTGAGAGAGGAATCGATGCAGGGCCTGCCATGTGACAGAAATTTCTCCGCATCGCCCACCGGATCGACGCAGCTCCTGTGACTTCACCCTGCACACCCAGGATTTCTCTGCATTTAACCCGGGGCATCCAAATACCCAACAACCCGAAGAGGATTCAAGTCCGTGCACTGAAGATCGACGTAAGGCCCTTGCTGCGTGGAAAATATCGACTCATTGTCTGTGTGCGCCCGGAGAAACTGACGCACATCTCCCAGTTTTCCATGCATCTTCTCCTCTGTGGTCCCTTGTGGATAATTTAGATGCAAACCAGGTACTTTGTGCTTGCAAGAGACACTTATTGCTTTTAAGAACTTAAAACTCTTTTTATCATTTTCTAAAGTGATATTTCAACGTGCACTTATCAAATCTTGATCGTTTTCACCTGCATTTAATCAGATAAATATTTTATAGTTTTCTAAGCCTGTGTGGTGTATTTTTGTGGTGTTTATACTGTGTCATTGCATGATTTATTGCACAAATACTTTACACATTGCCTTTTAAGTTAAGCCTGACTGCTGAGTGCCAAGTTACCAGAGGGTGGGCACAGGATTATTTGGATTGTGTGTGATTTACCATGATTAGAGTTAGGGTCCTTGCTTGGACAGGGGGTAACCTGACTGCCAACCAAAGACCCCATTTGTGACACCACCCAACCATGGAAAATCTGAATAGTACATCTACTGACAGCATAGTATTGTCACACATCAACAATAGTGAGCCTGCCAGGGTGACTGACACCCATTGCCTAATTGGATGTACCATTGTTACACAAGCACATCCTGCCAGTAGTAAGCCACCCAATCCCAACCAAGGCCTGTCATGTGTGAGGTAATAGTCAGTACTCACACCCTTGTGCCTGCTGTGCTGCCCTTAAGCACCCATCCACCTCAGGGTAGACCACTGCCAAAATAAGGGTCAATAGGCGGGTCAGAGTCTGACAGGCACCCCTCCCCCGTTGGGAGGATGTCCCCCAGCTGGGCATCCACGGTCTTCCGGGCCCATTGTCTCAGGTCCTCCCACCGCTTGCGACAATGGGAGCTCTGCCGGACATGGACCCCCAGGGTCTGCACTTGGTTGGCGATGGCACACCAAATCTCCTTCTTCTGATGGGCGCTGACCTGCATGGGTGACACAGACAGAAGGAGAAAGTCATGTAGAGTGGCACCACAGCAACAACAGTGGACTACACAAATCAAACACACCACATAGCCACACAAACCTATCATCACGGTACAGATGCTTGTACTCCATGCACCCTGCATCCACTCCCTGTCTGGTGTGTCAATGCCTTTTACCCTCACACACACCCCTATTCCACAGGATAATGGCATTGGGCTCACCTGGTGCTCCATGCAGCTGTCTGTACAGGGGTAGGACCCCGTCCACAAGCTTCTCCAGCTCCTCCTGGGTGAAGGCTGGGGCCCTATCACCTGCAGGACGTGGCATGGTGGCTGCCAGAGACAGTACACAGCAGCTCACGTCATGGAGGTCTTGCTTGAAGTGTCAGGAGTCAAGTGAGCTAGGCGGCAGAAAATAGCGGTCACGGCCGGTGCGTACATGACTGTCACTGCCGGCGGTGATCATCATTGGCCCCATTCTCCAATAGGCTGCAATGTTATCCAATGAGGAGTTGCACATCAGTTGCGACCGCCTACCACCATAATGACATACGCCGTCGGAATTAGGTCACTTCCATCTGTCCATTGCACACAGGTCAGACAGCTGCCATTTTAGGCACATTTAATTGATTGTAATGGAAAAATAAGTGAGTCTTCTACACATATGTTCAGTATGCTGTGTAGGCCTATGTTCTACCATCATGGCTGGGCCTATACATGTGCCATTCATGCTACAGTGGTGTTGATGGGTGGATGTCAATTCCAGTGCATGCCCAGCGACTCAGTGCCTCATAGGTGGTGTTACCATATAGGGCACTGGCATTAGTACTGGGGCAATATGCAGCTTAAACATGGAACATTACAATGTTAAGTGTGTGACATGATGTTGGTCAGAGCCTGCAATGGGCAGCACGGATTGTTTATATGGCTTGTCTAGATGGCCAATATGATATGTGGCATGTCTACATTGTTTGTTGTGTGCAAGTGCTAGTGTCAGCTAGCATGTGTATAGTGCTCATCAATTTTGTACATTCTCTCCTCTCTATACCCTGTAATGGGGAAAATGTGTACCGCCTCCTATTCGACCTTGCTACCCTGGAGGAGACACACATTATCCAGACCTATCAGCTGAATCATCAGACTATATTAGAGCTATATACCCAGTTGTAGCCAGATCTATTGCCTGACATACGTAATCCCTATGCCATCCCTCCCAAAGTATAGATTTTGTCTGTGCTACACTTTCTTTCTTCAGGCTCATTCCAGATTACAGTGGGCTAGTCAGGAGGGATGTAGCCACCCATTTTCAGTCTTGTGTTGAAAGATGTACTGTCTGCTTTACTGATACACCTGGACAGACACATCAGGTTGCCCCAACGTGTGGATTTGCCTACTGTTAAGGCTGACTTCTATCATATTTGATTCATCCCTCATGTGATAGGGGCCATAGATTGCACCCACATTGCTTTCGTCCCTCCCAGGGCCAATGACAAGTCTATAGGAACAGGAAAAACTACTACTCGATCAATGTACAGGTGGTGTATCTCGTGGACATCGCCCAAGTGACGACCAAGTTTCCAGGATCTGTGCATGACTCCTTCTTTCTGAGAAACAGCAATGTCCCCCACATGATGGCACAGCTACACAGAGAGGGCTTGGCTCATTGGTATGTATGCATAAGGATGGGTGTCACTGTAATGTCAACTGTCATCCCATTCTGCCCTGTGCCTCTACCAGTATTGTGACAGGTCCTACCTTTGTGCACGCAGGTGACTCTGGCTATCCTAACCTTCCCTGGCTGCTGGCACCAGTGGAGTACGCTACCACAGATGGGGAACACTGTTTTAATGAGGCCCACGGCAGGACAAGGCGTGTTACTGAAAGGACATTTGGCCTATTGAAGGCCAGATTCAGGTGCCTCCACATCTCTGAAGGTGCCCTCCTCTACACACCACAAAAGGTATGCCAGATCATAGTTACCTGTTGCATGCTACACAATCTAGCCCTGAGATGTCAGATTCCATTAGTGGCTGATGAGGAGGAGACAGCTGGAGCAGTGGCTGATGATGGTGACATGCAAATTGATGAGGAGGCTGATGAGGAAGGTGCAGCTGAATATAGGACTGAGATGATCAATCATTACTTCCAGTAACATACAGGTATGTTGTGTGTGTATTGTCAGGTCATTGATTTCCAAATTGCCTTCTGACAGTGCTCCTCCTAGTCAGGTACATCAGTAGACATGTTCAGTGTACCTATCCCTCAGTGTTACTTGTGGTCGGAGAAGATTGCCTATCAGGAGCTGTGATAATAATGCCATCTCCCTCAAATGCTTTGGAAATGCAGGTTGCTAGGTTGAGCTTTGGTATGCTTAGGCATGTGGTGTGTCATGTGTCCTGCAAAATCTTGTGCAGATGTTTTTCCAAATATAGATTGTATAGTGTGTATCACTCCCTATTCTAACTGTTGGCTGTGGCATTCATGGACACTGGCCTTTCCTTACAGTAGTAAGTGTAGTTTTTACCCCATGTCAGCTGTGAGCTACTGCATATTAGTCATGTGATTCATGAGACTGTAGATGTGGCATTGCCTCCTATTTTCCCCTGTGTTGTAGTCAATCCACACTGGGCACAACAACAATGTACTGCATATGTGATGTGACTGCCACCATGCCTACTATCCTGATGTGAGTCCCTCTCTTGGTCTATTTGCAGGTTGGATTAGTGGATCTACTCTGGTGTGTGCCTGGACTGGTGACTCCCTTGTAACTGGATTTTGGAACATGTCTGATATACTGTGTCACCTGCAGGAAAAGCCTCCCTCTGCTGTCAATGTAAAAGACTTTTGGTGACGTGGAATACACACACATTATGTTTTGGTATATATAATGCATTCGTATATGAAACATAAAAGACAAAAAGGCAGTTCCGGTATTCCATGGTGTTTATTGTGCACAATGTGCCAAACAGTTGATGAGTGGGGTCATGGTTGTAGTAATCATCAGAGTAGGTGGCCTAGCTGTAGGTACTACAGGTCCAGTATCCAGGGGCTATGTGAAAATAGAGACATGCCACTGAACAGCCAACAGTGTATCTCGTGGCACACAAGGGAGAATGTTCAGGAGAGGATCACTTCCTGGCAGTGGGTTTGGTCTTTGTATCTGCTCCTGCAGGATGTCTGGATGGACCTCCACGTTTGTGGGGGGGGGGGTCCTCAGCTACAGAGGGAGGGGTGCCAGTGGCCTGTGGTTCCTCTGGCATGTCCTCCATTCCACTAGCTGAGGCTCATGTTGATGGCTCTGTTGATATCTAGCTAGTGGAAGGGGCCTGCTAGTGGGTGAAGGAGGCACGCAGGATGGTGGTGAGTTCCTTGAGCACCCTGCAATGGAGGCCATGGTGGAATTGTGTGCCTGCCACTGCTGCATGGCAGCCTAGTGGTATTCCCTCTGCAGCCCCCCTCTGGTTTTCCTCCAGAATTGAGAGTATTTGACCCATCTTGCCCTGGGATAGCTAGTATGCCCCCAGGATTTGGGAGATGGTTTCCTGGCCGGTAAAGACCCTTGGGGGCTCAATTCCCTGGCTGACAATTGCCCTCTCATAGCCCCTGGCCCCCTGTGCCCCTGGCATGGTGTGCCCACTCCCACTTACACCAGGACCTTCATTGTCTTGGGTGTAAGGGGTCCACTCAGGTCCCTGTACTGTGGGGCACACTGCTGATTGACCAGTCCTTGGGACTCAAGTTTGGGGGCAAAGCTTTGGCTGTGATGTTGATGCCACAAGTTGGGGGTGGATGTGGCAGGGTGAGGCTGGGAGTGGTGGACTGACCAGGTGTCCCAGATGGGCCAGGTAATTTGTCAATATCCAGACATCCTGAGGCAGTGTCCTTACAATGGACTTCATCCTGGGGAGAGCTGGTTGTCTCTGGCATCGTCTCCATGGTGGCAGTGGCAGGGGTACCTGTGAATGAAGTGGGAGAGTATCACATGGTGGAGGTGTGAATGCTGGTCTCTTTGTCTGAGGCATACAAAGGAGTGACTTGATTCCCAGTTATGGCAATGACAGATGCAGCACTGCACACATTGTTTGTGGGTACTGGATAGTGAAATTGATACCATGTTCCATTGAGGGTTGATGAATGAGGATTGTATTGCTGTCACTGCCATGTCACTCCATAACTGTAAATGCAGGTGTTGCACTGTGACGTGGACATATCAGCTTTTCAACTTGGGGAGTGATAGGGTGGTGGGGTAGAATGCAGGACCAGATGAATTTGTGCTAGTGTAGTGTTAGTGACTTACCGGAGTCCAGTTCTCTGGGTATACCAGTCAGGCCATCAGGATGCAGGATGTCCAAGACCTTCTCCTCCCACGATGCAAACTCTGGGGGAGGGGGTGGGAGCCCACCGCCAGTCTTCATCACAGCAATTTGGTGCCTGGATGCCATGGAACACACCTTCCCTCATAGGTTGTTCCACCTCTTTCAGATGTCCTCCCTTGTGCGTGGATGTTTGCCCACTGAGTTGACCCTGTCGACAATTCTGTGCCATCACTCCATTTTCCTGGCTATGGATGTTTGCTGGACCTGTGCTCCAAGCTTTGCACCACCAATGGTTTTTCACCAAGCAGTGACCGCTGTGCTGATTTGTCGTCCTGGTGGTCTCTGGATTTGTGGCTGTATTTTAGTGGTGTTCAGTGTGTGACTCGTAATACGGTGGTAGGATTACCGCCTCCATTGTCATCTTTTGCAGCCACCACTGCGGTTATTGGTAAAGCTCACCAAACTTGTAATGAGGGCCAATATGTCACTGTTGCATCAAATACATATGATTTCAGCAACATGTTTGAGGTTGGGGCCCGTGAGATGTGTATATTCTTCATGAATTAAAGTAACTTCCCCTCCTGCATATTCTGCAAATAATGCAGAGGTAGAGCCGAAATCATCAGTCACCTGTTTGTAAACCACTCCCTTTAATTGTGGTGTGATCAGTAAAAGTACGCAGCACCAATAAACCCCCCGAATTCGATTACATTCTTTTATTAATGGATTTAGCTGCTCTAGTCATGTGCTTTCCTCAATGTATTCATTCAACCAACAGACAATATTTCAGTTTACAAAAAAGCCTGCACACTGCACATTATATACAATGCCAACTGCTCGTACCAAAACCCTGTCTTTGTGCGCCCTAGCTCTGTCGCCCTCTGGAAGTCTGTAAAGCACACACTGCAAGCACAGTGCGAGCACCACCCCCAAAAGTGAAAAAAAGCTAACACACACAGACCTACGCACCCATGTCTGTCGGAAAAGGACATTTTACATGGCATTGCAGAATGCAGATTATAATGAAATAAAGTAGCACTAAAGCAGTTCGGAACATGAGTTTGATGGGAAAAGCAAGCTAAAGAAAACTCAGCTCACCCACTTTTAAATGGCACTGTTGGGTTTGGAAATGCCAAGACCCACAGCTCGTAGCAGGGCACTGGTCAGATTCTTAGTAGGTCGCTGCTCAGAGGTCCCTAGACACACTGCAGATTTGGTAGAAGGCGCAGCATCCCTTCCACACTAATGCTGTGTGGAGCAGAGCACACACAGTCACTCTGAGGCTGATGGTGGCTGCTTGTGAATGATACTCAGTGTACGGAGATCAACATAGTCACCAGTCATTGCAAAGATCCACACAAGGAAGGGATTGCTACTGCAGCTCTGAAACACTCCTGCGCTACACGACTTGAACCCAAGCTGTCTGTTCACTGTTCAGTCGGTGTTAGATACGAACGTGCCCTTTCAAAATGAGGCCTGAAACACCCAGACAAGTGAAGTTCAAGTGAATATAAAAATGGCTTGAGAAGTAGGAGTCAGACAATAAACCTGTCAGGAATCAGAACTCTGACAGGTTTATTATTTGAATCCTGTTTATCAAGCCTCTTTTTAGATAGCTTGAATGTTGCTGGAGTGCTCAAACTCCACCAGAGGAGTGGAGTTTGCCACCCACGCCAATGGGCATATTTATACTCTATTTGCGCCGAATGTGCGTCAAACATTTTGACGCACATTCGGCGCAAACCGTGCACCATATTTAAACTTTGATGCCTGAGCCTGTGGACATCAAAATTTCTCTGTGTGCGTAATTTTTTGGATGCGGGAAACTGCCTTGCATTAATGACATGCAAGGTAGGCGTTCCCGCCCCAAAAAAGACTTTAAGGCCTGTGCGCCTTATTTATACTCCAGTGTCAGTTTGATGCACAAGAGGGGGCGGGCCTTAAAAAAAGGCGCACAGCCTGATGTCAAGCCTGGGTCAAGGCAGATGTTAAGGGACCTGTGGGCTCACTTCCATGGTCTCTGACCATGGAAGGAGTCCAGAGGTGCCCTTCCCTGCCCCCAGGCACACCCCCTGCCACCCTCGCCCACCCCTGGAGGATACCCATGGATGGGGGGACCCATCCCAGGTAAGTATAGGTAAGTTGAGATAAGTATTTTTTTAAAAAATTTTAAAGTGGTATGGGGGGCCTAATTTGGTCAAGGAGGCATAACTCCTGACTTTGCTAAGTCAGGAGTCATTTCAATGGGAGTTGTGAGTCAAAAAATGGCGCAAATCTGGTTTGAGGCATGATTTTTGCCTCAAACCTGACCTGCACCATTTTTTGACGCACAACCCCCATTTTCTCCTACGCCGGCGCAGCCTGGTTTGAGTCATTTATTTTTACTCTGACCAGTCCACAGCGCCGGCTAACGTCATTCCTTACATAAGGTGCCCGCGTGGTGCGTAGGAATGGCATTAGCCGGCGGTTACATTTTTGACGCAAACCAGCGCCAGCGCCGGTTTACGTCAAAAAGTATAAATACTAGTTTTTAATGTGGCATGTAAAGTTGGCTAATCTTTGAATTGGTCTAGGTCTATCATAATCCCAGCTTTTAAGAAAGGGGTAAGATCAGAACCTAGATGATACAGGCCAATATCTCGCATCGACTCGCAAGTCAAGGTTCTAGGCAGAGTGATACTCAACAAGTTAACAGAATGGTAAGAGCAGTGCAAAGTTATCTCCTTTTTACAATACAGTTTTAGGGCTGGGAAAGGCACCATAGAACAGTGCAGCTGCTAATAGGGATATACACTTAAGGAAAAAAAGGTTCACTACCCCAAGCCTCTATGGAGCTTACTGCACCATTTGACCAGGTTAATAGATCCAAATTGTGGAAGCTGCTAACTAGACTGGGGGCAGAGGAGAATATAGTGAATTTTTTGCATGAACTGTACAGAGACCTATCTGCCGCTTTGAGATACAATCATGTGAGTTCTCTTTCCTCCTCTATAAAGGTTCACAGGGGTATCAGACAAGGGTGTATACTGGCCACACTCTTATTTACATTGTATATTAACATCCTGGGTCTAGTTTTAGCCTCTGCAAGTAAGGTATTCCCAGTGCGAGCACGCAGTTAATATCAGAGCTACTGTATGCGGATGACGCAAGCTCTTAGCAAAGACTGCCAGAGGACATCAAAGATCGCTTAATTCTTTCATTGATTCCATGACCTCATTGGATCGGAACACAAATTTGACTAAATCTCATATAGTGACATTGGGTCACAGATCCAGAAAATTGAAAACTTATTACGGGGAAGGTATTGAAATAACCAAGGTATCCACTTTCTCATAATTGGGTGTCCTGTTTGATGATCGAGGTTCTTGGGCACCACAGAGAAGAGCGAAAAAACTGCTCTATTAATTTTGAAAAAAGGCTTAACTTAGGAGACAGGTATGTAAATCATTTAAATGCAGTAAATAAGTAGGACACAAAACATAATAAAAGTGTCACACTAATTTATAAAAATAGAAAATGTTAACAAGGATACGGCCAGGGTATTGAAAATACTCCAAGTATAATGATCAACAATTACAACAACCAATGGGTGTTAAAAATGGGGTCTCTAGTTGGCAGTGGTTTGCACCGTGCCCAAGTAGGGGCCCTCGCTCTAGTCAGGGTAAGGGACTAATACAGCTAAGAAAGCCCCTTTCAAAGATTAAGGGCCATATGTACGAACACATTTTCCCATACACACAAAATGGGTAAAACCCTTTGCTACATCTGGTCCTAAGTGTAGTATAGTGCTTAGAACCACAATAGCGCCAACTGGGGCAATCCAAATGGATTGACCAGGCGCTTTCAATAGTATGGCGCCACCCTCTAGGGAGCGCAGCCGGTCATGGAGTTGTGTAGACCCAGGTTACAGTACCTTAGAAAACAATGAGGAAACAAAGACACTGCAAGAAGTCGAGGAGGTGAGGCGTTATTACCACCGGGGAGGTGAGGTATTGGTTCCTCACTGCTAGGGAGGGGAGGGGAGATGTCGGTTCTTTGGAGTTGTAGAGGAGGTGATGTTGCATTGACGGTGAGGTGTTGGTTCATTACAACAAGGCAGGGTTGATGAATCCAGCAGGTCAAGACTCGAGGCATCGACTTTGCGGTGTTGCGATCACACCACAGGGCCACAGGTTGTGTGGCGGAGTCAGGTGCCAGATGCGTCAGTGACACAGCATGCTGGACTCGTGCTGTGGCGGTACTTTGGAAGTACTGCAGCAGTGTCAGGCCTGTATTGTAGGTCACGGTCACTACACTTGGTAGTGACCATGGCTCCAGTGCAGGTAACGGCACGTGGTCAGACGGTTGCGCTGGTTCTGAAGTTGTTCTGGAAGTTGATGCACTAGTTTCTTCCTTGTTGCATCATACCATACTCCCAAAGGCCCAGTAACTGGATTAGGTACCACTTGGCAAGTCAGGACTCTCAGCAAGAGAGCCCAGGTGCTGGCAGGTGAAGTCTTTGATGTCCCTGAGACTTCTTAACAGGAGGCAAGCTCAGTCCAAGCCCTTGGAGAACCTTTGGAAGCAGGAAGTACAAAACCAAGTCCAGTCCTTTCACTCCCAGGACAGAAGCAGCAAGCAGTAGGACAGCACAACAAAGCAACAGGCAGAGTGGCATTCCCTCCTACAGCATCCAGCTCTTCTTCCTGGCAGAATTTCCGCTGTCCAGAAGAATTCCACTCTGTGGTGTCAGAGGTCTAGTACGTATTCCTATTCTGTCTTTGAAGTATGCAAACTTCGAAGAAAATTCTTTGTAGTGCACAAGACCCTGCCTTTCTCTGCCTTGGCGCCAGACACATTCCAGGAGGTTGGAGACTGCCTTGTGAAAGGACAGGCACGGCCCTATTCAGGTGCAAGTGTCAGCTCCTCCCATCACTCTAGCTCAGGAATGCCCATCAGCCCAGTGATGGGCCATTAGGAAATGCAGGGCACACCTCAGCTTCCTTTGTGTGACTGTGTGGAGTAAATGCACAAACAATCCAACTGTGATCTTGACCCAGATGTGTATTCAGCCGACAGGCAGCCACAGAATGGTTAAGCAGGAAAATGCCCACTTTCTAAAAATGGCGTTTCCAAATTTACACTTCAAAAACAAACTTCACTAAAACATTTTTAAATTGTGAGTTCAGAGACCCCAAACTCCAGATCTCTATCTGCTCCCAAGTGGAAATTACAGGGCATGTAAAACATGTCAGTACATGTCCTACCTTTTAAATAAACTGCACCATACCCAGGGGCCTCCCTTTGGCCTACTTTAGGGGTATCTTACATGTGGCAAAAGGGAAGGTTTGGGCCTGGCAACTCGGTGCCCTTGCCAGGTCGAAATGGCAGTTTAAAACTGCACGCACAGAAACAGCAGTGGCAGATCGAGACATTTTTACAGGGCTACTCATGTAGGTGGCACAATCAGTGCTGCAGGTATGCTAATAGCGTTTGAGTTACAGGCCCTGAGCACACCTAGTGCACTTTAGTAGGGACTTACTAGTAAATGATATACGCCAATCATGGGTAAACCAATCATGAATACAATTTACACAGGGAGCACTTGCACTTTAGGGCTGGTCAGCGATGTGTAATGTGCCCAGAATCCTAAAGCCAGCACAACAAAATTCAGCACTAGATCAGAAACAGGAGGTCATAGGCAAAACGTTTGGGGATCACCCTGCAAAAAGGGCCATTTCTAACAATGGGTATACTTTGAGTTGAACCCATGAGTAACAAAACAGTCAGTTGCTGAAAGGGATCTAACTGCTGACTCCCTTTTATGTATTATTTATAAATGGTATAAGCTCTTTTTAGGAAAGTGGATTATTAGTGGATGAGGGTATTCACCTTTTCCCAATACTTTATTTCGATCTCAAGGATCATAAAAGGTGCATACAAATACAAATTCATCATAAACCAGTTGAAAAGATATAACACCCATGGAAACCAATACTGTTCCTTAAAATGCATCATATCATCAACAATGAGATTAACTAAAACAATTTTTAAAACCAACAAAAGTGTACTAAAATCTGCGACCAAAGGACACAAAAAGCTGGATCACAGAAATGCACTATGCAAATTGAATGAAAAGGTATACCAGGCATAATAAGGTTTCAGAGAAGGAGCTTGCAGTTTGTAAACATTTGTATTAGGAGTAAAGTGCAAAGTCTCTAAATGTGCAAATAAGCATTAGATTTAGACAACATAACATACAAATAACAGAAATAAATAAATTGGCAAAATACAAATATATAAGCAAACCTAAGCCACCTCAACAAGGCCTTAAGCACAGTATCCAGGACATCCCAATACAGCCAATCTCCCACCAGGCCAAAAAGGGTGAATATCAGCGGTTCCTTTGGCGGCTTTAATAATCTTCAGCCTCCTAAGCCATATCGCCAGCAGGAATCTTGGCAATGGGAATACTGCAACACAACAAGTTGATGGACGGAGTGCTAAAGTTTTTCAAACACTTACCCCAAGTCACAGATCTGGGTTGAATCCATCGTTATGTTGCTTACCATGCCACCCAGTTTGGACTCAGCCATATGCAAATCAGTCTTGAGCCTGCTCCCCATGGGAACACTCCAACCCGAACTGCCAGACCAGGTCCTCCCTGGACCGGAAACAAGCATCCTGGGACCAGTTTCGGGATATCACCCCTCATCAGCCAGGCTATCTGGAATACAGTGGCACAGGGTGCAAGGGACCCATGTGTGGGCATACCCTGGCCACTTAGGGTGAACATAGCAACACAACAGAATGATGGAGGGAGTGCTAAATCCTTTCAAACGTTTACCCCCAGCCACAGACCTGGATTGAATCCATTGCTCTTTTGCTCAGCATGTCACCCCAGTTTGGACCCAGCCATATGCAAATCAGTCTTGAGTCTGCTCCCCATTGAAACAGTCCAGCATAAATTGCCAGGCCAAGTCCTCTCTGGACTGAAAACAAGCAGCCTGGGACCGGGGTATCACCCCTCATCAGCCAGGCTAGCTTGAAGCCAGTGGCACAGTGCGCTAGGGACAAACGTCTGGGCATACACCGGCCACTTAGGGTGAACATAGCAAAACAACAAGATGATGGATGGAGTACTAAAACTTTTAAAACACTTACCCCAGTCACAGATCTGGGCTGAAACCATCATCCTGTTGCTCATCATGCCATCCCAGTTTGGACCCCAGCCCAAACTGCTAGGCTAGGTCCTCCCTGGGCTGAAAACAAGCATCCTGGGACCAATTTTGGGGTATCAACCCTCATCAGCCAGGCTAGCTTGAATCCAGTGGCAGAGTGAGCAAGGGACCCACATCTGGGCATACCCCGGCCACTTAGTGTGAACATAGCAACACAACAAGATGATGGACGGAGTGCTGAAACTGTTCAAACACTTGCCCTCAGTCACAGATCTGGGTTGTTATAAGTTTTGAGGCAGATCTGCTTTCATTACCCACAACCATTTGGGGGTGGAATTTGGCTCCGGGGGTCCTTCGGACACAAGATCAGCCAGGGGTTTGGGCGTACATTTGGGATCGCTGTTGGCGTGAATATTTTCTCCTTCCACACACAACCCTTTGCCCTTGGGTAATTAGCAAGCAGTTTATTATAAACTCTAAGCAAATGTCTTGGAGCCACCTGCCTGGGGCGTCTGTTTGCAAGGGTAATGGTACTATATCACCAGAGTCTTACTACTATCAAAGGTTATTCCTCCTTCCTTCCAGGAAATTAGTTGTTAAAGTAAGTTAAGAATTACTGCAAGTTACTGAAGAACCCATCCTAGCAGTCTTTATGTGTATAAAGCAAAACATTTAGAAGCCTTCTCAGGCAGTGGAGAAACATTGGCGAAACGTTGGAGACATGTTGGAGGAACTTTGGAGAAATTAATTATGTAGGTTAAGTTAAAAAGATGAGTCAGAGCGAATGGCAAGCATGGCTCACCAGGCCCCTGCACAGCACACCCAGCTCTAGCTGGGTCCGCTTCTGCGCAGGCCTAGGGCACTCACTCACAGTCACTGCGCTCACTCTGTAATAACTCTCAAACGGCTTGGGCAAGTAGGTGTTGGACAAGCACCCATGTAGAAAGCAAAAATACAATGCTCCCTCCTCTCCTGCTTCTCACCGCCTCAGGGCACTTCACTGTAGCGCACTCGCAGTGGTGATAAACAGTGCTGTACTGGCCTATTCGGGCCTCCGCAGGTCCCCCAGGAGCCCAAACAGCCTAAGCGAGCACTCACTCCATGGTTTGCAGTCCACAGTCTCGGCCACCCTGAAGCCTAGAGGTTTCAGCGACTTTGTTCCTTTGCCGCTCAGCTGCTCAGCCACTCAGCGTTTTGGCGACTCAATGACTCAGCAAGCGGCTGGCGGTGGGTGGGCAGCAATGTGTAGTACTGCTTGGGATGCCCCTCTCTGCCGCTCCTACGGCCCCTGATGGCTCACAGCATCACTGCCTCACGGCTGCACCACCTCATGACCGACAGCATGGCCAGTGGCACAGTTGGCAGATCACGAATCCTGCTGACCATACCCCAGACTACAATGCTTACGACTGCTCATGGCACGTCACTTCCCTTCCCTTGAGGACTTCCAGTAAAGCGAGGTAGATCAGCAATAGAAGGGCCTCGCACTAGCATAAAAACACCAGCCGCCTGATTTGAACTCTCTGTAGCCTTTTGTTGAAAAATTGATTATTGGTAAGGGCAGGTAAGTACCTACACTTAGCAATAGGCCACTAACCTTCACTTAGGTCCAGTTAGGTCTCAATAAATTAAACCCAGCTCAACCCTTGTTAGCTTGGCAACGAGCAACTAGGCTTAACTTTGGAGACTTGTGTGAAGCATTTAAAAATCACAAAACAGTAAAGAATTAAAACCCAAAACACAATAAAAATCCAACACCAATTTATAAAAATCGATTATATTTGTATCTTTAAAATGACACCAAAATGAATAAAATTGGATAAGGAGAACTGGAGATATGAATTTTTAAAGAATTAATGCTTTTTGGCGCTTAGAAATGAATAGCGCCAATCAAGTTATCTGGTCACACCTCGACTGGGGCAAAGTAAAAGTTTAAAGCCGATTGCGATGAAGCCCTGCTCGGCTACAGCAAGCGGGAGGCCTCGTCAAAAGTTTACCTTCGGACTTAGTCGTTTTCTTGAATATCTTCTTCAGCGGGGCCAAGTGGTCAGTCCAATCTCCTGAACTCTTCCTCAGATAACCGTTGTGGGAGCCCGCAGTGGAGATTCCTACGTTTGGACTTGTCACTTTTTCGAGATGAAACTCCTTCGACCGGGGTAAACCTGAATCTTGATCCGACACACTTGGAGCCCTCTTAGGATACACTGTATGGGAGTGTGGTGTGGTTGGTTTTATGCGTTAGCTTTAGGCATTAGGCCTTTGTGCGTTTTGCCCTGGATGTATTTTATTTCACTTACTAGTAGCCTAGAGCCTCTGTGCACTTTGTTCTGCGTGCCTTTATTTTTCAATGTACTGTTATTCTCAGATGGCCAGTTCTACGGTGTTGTTTTTTATTCATATCACACTGTTTTGCATACTTCAGCACTGATGTTCTTCATAACACACTCACTCTGTGCTTCAGTCAAGGATATAGTCTGGTACATTGCCGATAGACGTGGTTGAAGTTTAGACTTGGTACTTCTGCGTATTTGGTGATCACGTTGACATATAGGTTATAAAATAACTTATCTGTCCCAATACACGGCAGAGGGAGATTCCTACCAGGGAACCACAACTAGATGCTGACTGCCTCGTTGCAGATGCTGAACCAAGATCACAGGCCTTTGCTCAGGTATGAAGACTAATGTCTCCGCAGTGTTACCGATAGGCAAGTTAGACACTTAACATGCTGTGCTCTAAATAAATTCAGCAGAGGGAGAGTAGAAATTCTAATATACAATGATTGCTTTATTTTTATGTTTTACTCTCCTAGTAACTATCTCAATCCTACTATGTTGTATGGTTCTGGTTATCGCAGCTCATGCCTTATTCTCTAAAATACAGTCGTTTTATTAAAGCATTATATAAAACTTATACTGTCTTTGTCATTTGTATATGAGATCATATTGTAAATGAGAGAGTTTGTCTGGATCTGAGTGACCTTGACTTCCCTGAGAAGTTCCAAAGATGTCATGCGCTCGGCTGCCCAATCATCTCTTCCCCATGGGAGAAATGAGGCACTGCTAGTTAGCCGGAGCAAAACCGGATTTAGGGTGACATATTTCTTTACACGTGGGTCAGACTCAGTCCCCCACACCGTTATAGATCCTGCAGCCTAGAAATCCAGTAGTCTCATTTCAGATAATGAGAGCCCACGCGACAGGAGGTCCCGTTCAACTTTCTACGTTCGGACTTTTCTTCACCGGGACGAACCTGTAACACAGGCCGGCTAGAGTTGCTGTGGTGGGTCGGTCCCTTTATGGAAATGTTTTCAAAAAGTTGTCCAAACTTCCATATCTTCTCCCATATGTTCTTTTAAGGTTCTTATGAGGTCCACAGTTCACCCCAAGTTTCCAGAAGCTTTGAGATGCTCCTTGAGGGTGCACACTACAACTCCCAGAATGCACCTGGCACAAACTCCAAGTTGGCCACTGGACAGTGGTCAGCTGGTCAGTTTCTTCAGGAGTTGGTGCAGGGGACTCTGGTTAGCAATTTGTCACCTGTGGTAAACAGGAAGTCCCTCCTTGAACCAGTTGAAGCCAGGCAAAGTCCTTCTTGTGGTGACGCCCAAGTGTGCAGCTGGTGCAGTCCCCTAGAGTGCAGGGTCCAGGTGCAGGTCAGGGGTCCAGCAGGGCAGTCCTGCTCCTGTAGTTCTTCCTTGTAGGGATCTGGTAGGGATCTGAGGTGTGGGTGCAGCTCGGTCATATTTATCCTTGTTCCTGGGTGAAAAACAGGGGGGTCCTGGTTATCCAATCAGGTGCAGGGTCTTTCCCCCTGTGATGACCACTTCCTGGGAAGTGTGGCAAACATCAATCCCAGGGAGCAACATTCCTAAAAAATCCATCATGGCTGAAACTGATTTTTGGAGGTTACATCTGGCTGAACCCACCCACAGATCTTGTTCCATGTTGGTTCCTGGACATGTGTCCAGTAGTACCTGCCAAGGATTCACAGACTCTAGATTGCCTCTTGGGAGCTAGGACTCAATGTGCCACAATGCACCTGTATGGTCCAGGAAAATCAAGTTATAGCTAGTCAACTGGGTAGTCCTCTCTGACTGCTGCAGGTGACTTCCTCCAGCACTTTTGTAGTTATTGTTGCTTGGGGACTCCACTCATTTTCCTTGGAGTCAGACAAAGTCCTTTCTATGTGGAGTCTGGAGAGTGCAGCAGGTGCAGTTCCTCTGAGTGCAAGCCTTTTGTGGTGCAGTCCAAAGGGTCCAGCAGGGAAGTCCTTCTGCTTCTGTTGTTTCAGGTACTGATCTGAGTAGCTCCTGCAGCTGTTCCATATTTATCCTTTTTTCTGGGTTCGCAGGAGAGGAGTACACCCCAAAACAGTAGGGGTTAAGCTACCTCCCACTCCTATGACCACTTCCCGTGAAGTATGGCATATTTGTGCCCAGAAATGCACTGTTGTCTCAAAAATCAAAATGGAGAAATTCTGTTGTATGTATGTCGGTGTAACCCAATCCAGAGGTGTTGTTAACATCTGACTACAATTCCCTTCCAGCCCCCTCCTAATCTAATTAGAAGTGCTCCCATTTTGTTAGAGATCAAGGAAGTGGGGGTGGTCTGGGTCCTGTGACATCCATTTTCTGCAGAGGCTCCTGCCTTTGAAGTCCAGCTTATCTACCCAGCCTCCTTCCTCTCTCTGGCTTCTCCTTCCCTCGAATGGCAGTCCCAGGCCTCTTCACACCTACTCAGGTAACAGCTTGGCTCAGGAGGTAAACTAATCAGAAGATGCTGCTACTGGGCTGATATAAGTTTATTTGTTTGATCAGTTTTCTGCCAAGCTACTGTTACACAATGGTGGCAATTGTGACAGATGATTAATCCACTGCAATACATTGCTCCACAGATGTTTTTGCAATATCCCTCTAAACTGAAAGTTTTTTTTGCAATCACACATGTTTCTGCACTTCTGTTTCTTGTGCCAAAAAATTATTATAACAACGGCATAAATCCACATTATAAAATAATTAATGCTAAGGGGCATTTTTAAGAGCCCCTAGCACCATTCTAACAACAGATTATGATCTTTTTTTGACTCTAATGTGGTGTTAGAAGGCCAAAAACTCGGCGCCATATTTACAAAGTGGCACAATGCATACATTGCGCCACTTTGTAACCCTTTCCACTACATTATGCCTGTGCCAGGCATAATGTATGCAAAGGGAGCGTTCCCCCGTTAGGGGGGCCAAAAAAATGATGCAAAGAAATGTAACAGATTTCCTTGCGTCTTTTTGTTCAGCACGTTTAATGCCTGCTCAGAGCAGTAGTTAAAAGGGAGCATGCCCTTGAATATAATGGGCCCCTATGTAGCATAAATAAAAATGACGCTATTGCCCATACCCAGCACCATGGTGCACCGTATTTTAAATACGCCACATGCATGGTGGCGTTAGGGGGGGCGCTAAAGGGTGACAGAAAAGTGGTGCTGCACTGTGCGCAGCACCACATTTCTTTACCATGCCCCACCTGGACTGATATTCTGTGTATGTTTTTCAGGGAGGTCAGAGTGCACGGGGCTGGAAAGACTGGGCAAGTTTAAAGTTCATGATTTTGGGGGCCTTTTCTTATAGATGTTGATTTTATAGCCACTCCTGGAGAAAAGTCAATGTCAAACATTTAAGATGGGAATATGGTGGATTAGATAGGGAAAGAGTGGGATGTTTAGCCCTATGAACTAAAATGGGATTATAAATAGGGCTATTGAATGGTATTTTATAGAGAAGGATTTGGATGGTAAGACAGAAGAGGGTGGCGAGGTATTGAAAAAGCATAGGGGAAAAAAGGAAAGTGGATACAGGAATCATAGCTTTGGGAACTCAAAGCTCCATAATGCACTGCTGCAGTTTCTATGGAAGAGGCTTGGGCTGTGCCCTGCAAACTTCAAATTTTGATTAAAAACACACATTTTTCCTCAGGTTTCTGTGATGAAAACTTCCAGAACCCGCAACAATCCACAAAATTGCTACCACCCAGCATTCCCCATCTTGTGCCGATAATAATGCTGTGTCGTTTGTGTGGTTGGACTCTGTGCCAGTGATAGGAACTGAAACAAACAATGTCAATAGGAGGCCCCGTGTCCTTGGTTTGATAAGTTCCTGTCACTGGCACTAGGCCCAGCCACACAAGTGACACAGCATTTTTTAGTGGCACAAGTGGATCAATGCTAAGTGGTAGGAATTTTGTGGATTCCTGCAGATTCCAGAAGTTTCAATCACAGAAATGTGAGGAAAACGTTTTTTAGTCAAAGTTTGAGGTTTGCAAGGGATTCTGGATCCAACAACCTGGTGAGAGCCACACAGGTCACCCCAGCCAGGATTCCCCTATGTGCCTAGTTTTCAAAAATGTACAAGTTTGCAAGGTTTCCTTGGATGCAGGCTGAATTAGGCCTCCAATATCACAGCTGCCCACTTTGCAAAAAACTGTTCAGATTTGAGTGGAAAAATGTGTTGTATCCATGTTGTGTTTTGGGCTGTTTACTGTCACGGGCAATAGGCCTACCCTGCAAGTGAGGTACCATTTCCATCAGAAGATTTAGGAGAATGCTGGGTGGGAGGACTTTTGTGGCTCTGTGCGGAATCCAGAACTTTCCATCACAGAAATATGAAGAAAATATGATTTTTAGTCAATGTTTGAGGTTTGCAAGGGATTCTGGTTAAAACAGCCTGGTGAGAGCCATGTACGTCACCCCATCCTGCATTCCCCTAGGTGTATAATGTTCAGAAATATACATGATTGCAAAGTTTCCCTAGGTGCTGGTTGAGGTAGAGCCCACAAACCACAGCTACCCACTTTGCAAAAAACGGTTTTGCATTGAAAAATGTGATGTATCGATGATGCGTTTTGGGGGTGTTAAGAGCATTTTTCCTTTTTTCCATGTAAGACGTGGAATGCACATTTGTCCGTTTTGTGTAAATGCATTAGGGTTGCTAATTGATGACATTTATTAATTGTGTGTATCATGTGATTATTTGTATCTTTTATTGAATAAAATTTGTCTTAACACACCATTCTAATCAAAGGGCAAGTGTTATTGACATGAACTGTTAATGGTCTTTGGGCCCCATCAAAAGTTGAATGGATTACAGTATAATTATAGTAGATGTGCTTTCAGATTCCTTGTCTTGAAGAAACTCACTCGATGGACCCAGAGGTTGGTGTGCAGCATAGTGCCGATATTGGCAACCCTTTTCCCAGCAAACGTTGAGAAAATGACTTCTTAGCCAACAAGGGTCAAAATAACTCAACAACACAAGGTTTGGTGGAGAACAGATTACTGCAGGTTTGTTTCAGAATTGAAATATGCCAGCGTGGTGGGTTAATTTACGGGGATCCAAGGGCAGGCAGCGATGATTAACCCAAGCTGCCCACCGGCCTGATGAGCCAAAAAACACCACCATGGGCCCACCCATTTGGTGCTACAATTCTCTTGATGGGGAGTTTTCTCCTTTAAAGACTGTGAACCACCAATTCAGGATTAGAACTCACACCTTTTGAGGGTGGAGCATCACCAAGTCAAGCCCCTGGTTGCTAAGGCTTGCAACCGCCTGAGGGACTAACAGGGCACCGTTGCTTGCATCCAAGTGTCCTGCCGTAAAGACTCCTGGGGTTTGGCATGGATGACCCCTGCTGTGCTCCTTGAGCTGATACCCTTGTGTACCAACTGCCTCAGGATCACCCTGTAACTCCACCAATGCCTTGGATGTGGCCATCCAGACAGTGAGGTCAGCAGCGGAACAAAGAGAGTGGCACCTATACCGGGAAGGTATAAGAACCTACCCCCACCCTCCCACCAGGGACCAGAAATGACGTGACGGGGGAACGTCAGACATGGGGCTCCCCAGGTGGCCTCAACAAGTGGAAGGAAGGTGAGTGTGCCAAATGCGGCACTAAAGGGCCACTCTCCTAGGAGGGCACACTGAGTCTGCCGCAGGCAGCCGTATATCACTGGCATATCAAAGAACTGCCAGCTTTATACATAGTAGCACTAGTACAGGAGCAGCCGTTCACACCCGAATATGCAGTGGCTATGTTTAAAGCCTTGCTCAGATCATTCCTTATTGATTGTTTTTGAGCAATGCAGATTGGGTTGATAACATACAAAAGAGTTTTATACCTCACTGTAATACCACAGCCCATATGGATTTGGGACTGGACGTTTCTGATGTGGCTGATAAATTATATGTCCGAGCTGTGATAATCCTGTTGGGTACTGAGAAAGAAATCTGGATACTGAGAAAGAATTCCACAGGGTCTTGTGACCATATTAATCTGAGAGTCTAGCCATTATCTAATTTGCACACAATTTTGTACCACCTTGCAAATGCTATAAACTGACTTTTCAGTCAAGGTAGTGTGCATGGGCAGGATCACAAGCACAATAGAGATAACGACTACCATTTTCAACACAACTATTCTCATTATATATGGAATGGAACAACATTGGCCGTAAAAGCCGCTTACTGCCGCGCAGAAGACCGACAACACACCGCCGCGGCCGCGGAAATCCGCCACAACTATTATTCAGACACCCACACAAGTCTTCCACACCAAAGGTAGGTTAGTGATAAACTGACGATAACAAATCCTCCACTGTCACGCCAACAGAAATACGCCCACACTATCACGATACACGTATCCACGCAGTGGTCTTTCAACCGCGGTATTCCATTGGCGGTACACACCGCCGAGCTCAAAATACACACACATTTACAAAACACAGCCGCATTGGACAATTCAAAATACACACACCTGATAAACATACACACACCACACCCACACACCCATTACAATATAAAACACACACCCACGTCACCCACAAACCCCTACGACAAAATTAGCGAGAGAAGGCCAGAGAGAGACACCAAAAACAACTACCAAGCATCCACAGGCACACAAAACCATCAACCACATAACTTCCACGCACCTCACACAACACACCACTAAATATCACCCCACTTATCACTACACACACCACTCCACACATCACGCACACCACCCCATGGCACGGCAAAGACACCCCAGGTTCTCTGAGGAGGAGCTCAGGGTCATGGTGGAGGAAATCGTCCAGGTAGAGCTACAGCTATTCGGATCACTGGTGCAGCACACCTCCATAGCTAGGAAGATGGAGCTATGGCGAAGAATAGTGGACAGGGTCAACACAGTGGGACAGCACCCAAGAAATAGGGATGACATCAGGAAGAGGTGGAACAATCTACGGAGGAAGGTGCGTTCCGTGGTCTCAAGACACCACCTTGCGGTTCAGCTGACTGGCGGCGGACCCCCACCTCCTCCCCTACAACTAACAACATGGGAGGAGCAAGCTTTGGCGATTCTGCATCCTGAGGGCCTTGCAGGAGTAGATGGAGGAATGGACTCTGGTAAGTAAAATCTTAACTATTACATCCCCCACCCTACTTGCATGCTATCACACACCCCCACCCTCGCCCTCACCCCCATCACTCCAACTCCTCACAAATGTCCCAACATCACAAACCACACATCCGAACACCAAGCCCAGCATGCAACAACAAAGCAGGGTCACCCATCACCAAAGCATGGCCACTGCACATTCCCATACTCCCCCTAAACCACCATCATACAAGGACCCACACAGGAATGCAAGCACTGGGGTACCCGGTCACCCACCCATTGCACACCATGGCACACACAGATGTAATAAACATCCTTTTATGCCCCTGCAGGACCCCTACCCAACGTCACATGAGGGTCCACACATGTCCACACCACCAACAGAAGAGGCCCACAGTGATGACAGCAGCTCTGTGCAACTGGATCTAGATGACCAGCCCGGCCCATCGGGGACCTCTGGACAGTCGGTTCCCCTGACACAGTCACAGGCCACCACAGAGCTTCCCCCCCTCTGGAAACACCAGCACAGCACCTACCCAGCGGGCCCATACCTTCGTCCCCAGGACACGTCAATCAGCAGAGTGTCCACCACTACAGGGAACCCAGGCTAACCCGCCACCCCAACAACAACAGGGACCTGGGGGCAGTGGTAGTGGGCACACGGTCCAGGGGACGGAGGCCCAGGAACACAGGGGAACTGGGAGGGCTGCTGTGCGACAGGGGGAGGACAGGCCAAGGGAACCCACTCTCCATGAGGCCCTCTCCAACATCATGGGAGCCTACCACCACTCCCAGGAGACGATGGCAACGGTAATGGCCAAGATTCAGGAGACCCAGCGCCTGCAGGAGGAACATTATTTGGGCTTCAGGGAGGAACTCAGATCCATCAATTCCACCCTGGGCACCATCGTAGGGGTGCTGAAGGAAGTACTCAACACCAGGAGGGACACTGTGGCACAACAAGAGGCCCCTGACACTAGCCTGCACGATGAACTGCCCACCAACTCCGCCGGCGCTAGTGGACAGGAGGCACCGCCACAGGACCACCACACCAGCACCCTACCCCCTGCAGAGGGAGAACCACCCCGCAAACGGTGTCTGAGATCCAGGACAAAAACAGAGAACGATGCCAAGACCCCCGCCAAGAAATGAGACTACCCTGAATGTCATCCTTCTGTCCCACTTTGTCACCCTGTCCATCCTCAAACTGCCCCAGCTCCACTTCCTATGCCCATTTGGGAAATGCACCTGTGAGACTAACAGACTGGACTCTGCCATGGACATTCCTGCACCATCACCCCTCACCATTTTAGAACCCCCTCCAATATTGAGCACTTGAAGCACAAAACAATCTGGAGTCAGTCTGTGATTTCGAAATAGTGTATTAGCAATTACAGTGTCAAAATGCTCTTTCAAATGTAATGTCAACATACCTATGTCACACAGCTCTAGTCCATGAGGAAACAAAGCAGATGTCACACAGTGGGACCCACATTTGTGAAATCGTAAGGGAAAGTGACAACTCAGTGACCATACACTGGGTGAAAACGTCAGACAGTAGAGAGGTAGTAGTGTTAAAGTACATGTAGTAGGCAGGTTTGTATTCTTACCTGTGTCTCACTGGAAATATTGCAGGATCCCCGAGTTCCTGTTGTCGATGTCCTTTTCTTCTGCTTCCTCGTCTTCACTGTCCACAGGCTCCACAGCTGCAACAACACCGCCATCTGGATCATCCTCCTGCAGAAAAGGCACCTGTCGTCGCAAAGCCAAGTTGTGAAGCATACAGCAGGCCACGATGATCTGGCACACTTTCTTTGGTGAGTAGAATAGGGATCCGCCTGTCATATGGAGGCACCTGAACCTGGCCTTCAGGAGGCCGAAGGTCCGCTCTATAATCCGCCGAGTTCGCCCATGGGCCTCATTGTAGCGTTCCTCTGCCCTTGCCCTGGGATTCCTCACTGGGGTCAGTAGCCATGACAGGTTGGGGTAACCTGCAAATGGCGAGGGACAACTGTTAGACACACACTAACCTGTAGGGATATCCCCAGAACCAGACAACCATTCCCACTGACTTACTTCCAGGTGCTCACCTAATAGCCACACACGGTGCCTCTGGAGTTGACCCATCACATAAGGGATGCTGCTATTCCGCAGGATGTAAGCCTCATGCACTGAGCCAGGGAATTTAGCATTAACATGGGAGATGTACTGGTCTGCCAAACACACCATCTGCACATTCATGGAATGATAACTCTTCCGGTTTCTGTACATCTGTTCACTCCTGCGGGGGGTAACAAAGCCACATGTGTCCCATCGATGGCACATATGATGTTGGGGATATGTCCCAGGGCATAGAAGTCACCTTTCACTGTAGGCAAATCCTCCAACTGAGGGAAAACGATGTAGCTCTGCATGTGTTTCAGCAGGGCAGACAACACTCTGGACAACACGTTGGAAAACATAGGCTGGGACATCCCTGATGCTATGGCCTCTGTTGTTTGAAATGACCCACTTGCAAGGAAATGGAGTACTGACAGCACCTGCACTTGAGGGGGGATTCCTGTGGATGGCGGATAGCTGACATCAGGTCTGGCTCTAGCTGGGCACACAGTTCCAGGATTGTGACACAATCAAGCCTGTAGGTGATGATCACATGTCTTTCCTCCATTGTCGACAGGTCCACCAGCGGTCTGTACACCTCTCCTCACATGTCCCAGCGGACGAGGCCTATGAAGGACAACAGCGAGCACAGAGTCAACCAACTCAGAGGTACGTACCCACAGCTTACACAGAACACGAATCATAATCCGAAATTTGGCCTGTATGAGTGTTGAGGCAAGGCCTAGGTATGTGTGACACAGTTAAAAATTAGACCATGTGGGCCCCTGAAATGGCGGCTGCCTGACCTGTAAAGTGGGACAATTGGATGTGAGGTAACTGCACTGGCGTTGTACACCGTCGTGGTAGGCGGTCGAAGACCGCGGCGAAATTCTGCATTGGTTAACATTGGACCCTATGGGTCCCAGGAGCCAATGACGATGTACGCCGGCGGTGATGGTACGCACCGCTGCGGACGTGACCGCCATTTTCTGTCTGTTCAATCACTCGATACCTGATCTTTGACAGGAGAGAACCTACACTGCAAGTGCTGCTGTGACCTCGGTCTGGAAGAGACAATGGCTCGTGCGTCTGGGGAAAGGGCCCCTGCCTTCACATCGGAGGAGTTGGAGAAACTCGTGGATGGGGTCCTCCCCCAGTACACGCTACTCTACGGTCCTCCAGACAAACAGGTAAGTACACTGGGAGCATGCTGTATGGGCTATGCCTGTGTGGAGTGGGATGGATGAAAGATGGGGGGAGATTGAGGCGTGCATGAAACGACGGTGAGTGCATGTGCCACATGGCAAGGGTAGGGATGGGGGCCAATGACTGTGACGGTGCAGTTGGTAATAACTTTCCTTTGCCCCCTGTACAATTCATGTAGGTCAGCGCCCACCATAAAAAGGATATTTGGCGTGCTATCGCCAAGGACGTCCGGACCCTGGGGGTCTACCACAGACAGAGCACCCACTGCCGTAAGAGATGGGAGGACATACGCCGCTGGAGCAAGAAGACTGCGGAGGCCCAGCTGGGGATGGCCTCCCAACGTGGGAGGGGTGCCCGTCGCGCCATGACCCCCCTTATGTTCAGGATCTTGGCGGTGGCATACCCAGAGTTGGATGGGCGCTTGAGTGCATCACAGCAGCCAAAAGGGGGTGAGTACTCTCATTCTGCTGATTTTGCACGCAGTGGAGGTGTCTGGGTGGGGGAGGTGGGCTGTGGGTCTCCCTAGGCCAGGGCGAGTGTGCTACTTAGGTCCCCTTGTTGTGGCAGACCCTGTGGCACCCCACCCCACCTGTGTACAGTGGCAAGAACACCTAGGCAGGCTCCTGTGTCATCCATGTGTGCAGATGTTGGCCATAGGACAAAACGGAAGTCCTCATCCTCGGCAACACCCCATCCGCTTGGGACGACTCCTGGCGGCCCGCGGCCCTCGGCACCACACTGACCCCCTCAGACCACGCCCGCAACCTCGGCTTCATCTTGGACCCTCTTCTCACCATTACCAAGCAAGTCAACGCCGTGTCCTCCGCCTGCTTCCTCACCCTCCGCATGCTCCGCAAGATCTTCCGCTGGATCCCCGCCGACACTAGGAAAACCGTGACCCACGCCCTCGTCACGAGCCGTCTGGACTACGGCAACACCCTCTATGCTGGAACCACTGCTAAACTCCAAAAACGCCTGCAACGTATTCAAAACGCCTCAGCCCGCCTCATCCTCGACGTACCCCGCAACAGCCACATCTCCGCACACCTGAGACACCTGCATTGGCTCCCAGTCAGCAAAAGGATCACCTTCCGACTTCTCACCCACGCACACAAAGCCCTCCACAACAAGGGACCGGAATACCTCAACCGTCGCCCCAGCTTCTACGCCCCCACCCGTCTCCTCCGCTCCTCTGGCCTCGCGCTCGCTGCCGTCCCTCGCATCCGCCGCTCCAGGGCGGGTGGGAGGTCCTTCTCCTTCCTGGCAGCCAAGACCTGGAACACCCTCCCCACCAGCCTCAGGACCACCCAGGACCACTCCGCATTCTGGAGACTCCTCAAAACCTGGCTTTTCGAGCAGCAGTAACCCCCCTTCCTCCTAGCGCCTTGAGACCCGCACGGGTGAGTAGCGCGCTTTATAAATGTTAATGATTTGATTTGATTTGATAGCCTTGTAGGCCATGTCCCATGGATTGAACAGTGGACCCCAAGTGTGCGGCGCAGTGCAGGGGGCTTCTGTGTCTGTCGTGTCCGCCAACGGTAGCGGTAATGCATGCACTCAACATGTCTTTCTTCTGTCATCCCCCCTTTTTGTGGTCTCCCTGTTCTTGTGTGCATTAGCATCGCCAGGCGGAGTAGCAGTGGCACCGGAGCAGGAGGGAGCTTCATCCCACATGGCCCTGGAGGGCGAGACAACAGACTTAGAGTTCACCAGTGGGACAGAGGGCGAGGGGAGCTCCACGGCGGGGACAGGAGCTGAGACCAGTGATACGGACTCGTCCTCTGATGGGAGCTCCCTTGTGGTGGTGGCAACATCTGTGCCCCCCGCATCTACAGGTACAGCCGCCACCCCCCTACCAGCACCGCCCTCCCAGCAGCCCCTCATCCTTTGCCCCGTGCCCGCTCACCCAGGAGGGTGGGCATCACCGTCGCCCTAGGCACCTCAGCCCCTGCCCCAGTCACCCCTGCTGCCCTCAGTGAGGAGGCCATTGACCTCCTCAAGTCCCTCACTGTTGGGCAGTCTACCATTTTGAATGCCATCCAGGGTGTAGAAAGGCAGTTGCAACAAACCGATGCATTCCTGGAGGGCATTCATTCTGGTCAGGCGGCCGTTCAGCGAGCTTTTCAGACTCTGGCCTCAGCACTGATGGCAGCCATTGTCCCTGTCTCTAGCCAACTTCCTCCACCCAGACCCAATCCCCTGTACCTCAGCCTATCCCAAGCACACCTTCAGACCAGCATGCACACATGTCAACACACAAGGGAAGCCCTGGCAAACATAACCACCACACATACCACAGGCACTCACGCAAGCATCACACACATGCAGACACACCAACATCCACTGCCTCCACTGTGTCCCCCTCCTCCTCCTCTCCCTCTTCCCTCCCAGTCTCGTCTCCACTCACACCTGCATGCACTACATTTACAGCCACTACTTCCATCACCAGCACACACACCACCACACCCCACTCATGTGCAGTCACCACCCCCACTACCATTCACACGTCCCCTGGGTCCTCTCCCAGTGTTCTGTGACACCACCTCCCAAGATGCACAAACGCAGGCACACACCCACCCAACAGCCATCCACCTCACGACAGCCTCCAGCGCATGCACTTTCACCCAAAGTCACCAAACAAACACCTCCTACAACCACAACCTCTTCCTCCACTCCCAAACCCCCTCCAGCTACCCATCCCAGTGTTCCCAAGAAACTTTTCCTGTCCAACCTTGACCTCTTTCCCTCACCTCCCCCACCCCGTCAGTCTCCTAGGGCCCGACTCTCCAGGTCCCAACCTAGCACCTCAGCCACAACATCTCCAGAACCAGTGGTGCCTGTAGTCACCGGAATCTGGAGTGCACCGGCCACCAGGGCAGCCAGTGTGACACAGAGCCACAGCACGGACAGTCCCCCACCTGTCAAGCATCAAAAGTTGGCCAGTGCCCGGCGGGAGAGGGGGAAGACTCCAGCCACCAAATCCTCTCCCAGGGTTACAGGTGGGAGTGTGGAGTCAGCTGCGACACCTTCCAAGGTGGGGAAGGGCCATAAGAAAGTCAGCAAGTCTGGGAAGAGCAGCACGGTGGAGAAGACCGCCATCATCCCCGCTGCCCAGAAGGCCACCGCCAGCACCAGCCCAGCTGCCCAGAAGGCCAGCACCAGCCCAGCTGCCCAGGAGGCCACCGCCTGCACCAGCCCAGCTGCCCAGGAGGCCACTGCCATCATCCCCACTACCCAGGAGGCCACCGCCATCAGCTCAGCTGCCCAGGAGGCCACCGCCAGCACCAGCCCAGCTGCCCAGGTGGCCACCACCATCATCACTGCTGGCCAGGAGGCCACCGCCAGCACCAGCCCCGCTGGGCCAGACAGGACCGCCAGCACCAGCCCCGCTGGGCCAGAGAGGACAGCACCAGCCCCGGTGGGCCATGAAGGACCGCCAGCACCAGCCCTGCTGGGCCAGAGAGGACCGCCAGCACCAGCCCCACTGGGCCAGAGAGGACCACCAGTACCAGCCCCGCTGGCCTAGAGAGGACCACCAGCAGCTGAGTCACTGCCAAGGATGCCGCCGCCTCAAACACCGCTGAACAGGGCACCGCCACCACAAGCACCGCTGAACAGGGCACCGCCGCCACATGCTCCACTGAACGGGGCACCGCTGCAACAAGCACCGCTGGCCCATGAGCGCCAAGGGCACTGACGCTACTGAGTCCGTCACGAGCAGGATGAAGCACTCTGGGCTCAAAGCCCCCTCCAGAACCAGTGGAGTATCCCATCCACTACCCCAGTCCTTGGCAGGATGAAGCACTCTGGGCACAAAGCCCCCTCCGGAACCAGTGGAGTATCCCATCCACTACCTCTGTCCTTGGCAGGATGAAGCACTCTGGGCACAAAGCCCCCTCCGGAACCAGTGGAGTATCCCATCCACTACCTCAGTCCTTGGCAGGATGAAGCACTCTGGTCACAAAGCCCCCCCCGGAACCAGTGCAGTATCCCATCCACTACCTCAGTCCTTGGCAGGATGAAGCCCTCTGGGCAGAAAGCCCCCTCCAGAACCAGTGGAGACTGTTATCAACTTGAGAGACTGTGGCTTTGCACTCCCCGGGATGGAACAGTGGGCAAACCACCCACTGTAGAGACTTGAGAGACTGTGGCTTTGCACTCCCCAGGATGGAACAGTGGGAAAACCACCCACTGTAGAGACTTGAGAGACTGTGGCTTTGTACTCCCCAGGATGGAACAGTGGGCATGTGACCCCCTCGTGGATTTGGCGTCATGCACTCAACCGGCTGAGGTGGCCCCCCTTTCCCTTCCCCCTGAGGTGCCTGTTTTATTGCTATCTGATGCCCCTACAGTGTTCTCTCCGTCATGTTCGGGGATTGGGTGTTGGCCTCGCCCATACCGTGTGGGCCCAATGTTCCACGGACTTCAATGGAGCACTACCTGGACTACTATTCTTGGTGTATATATTTGTTTATAGTGTATATATATTTTTGCGTACTGGATTTTAATATATTACAATGGTTACACTCATTTCCTTTTGTCCTTGCAGTCTTCTAGCGGGGCTGGGGGTGTAACTTTAATGTATCATGCTGTATTAGTGTGTGTGTTGTCGTGGGTGAGGGTGGGGGTGTTGCGTGTGTCTGTCCCTGTTTTTTCCCTGTCCCCTCCCCTGTGTCGTAGGTGCAGTACTCACCGTTGTCTTCGCCGCCGGCGTTCGTGCTCCTGGTAGAGGAGCAAGAAGATAAGGGATAGCAGGATGTGGAGCTCGGGTTCCATGGCGTCGGGATTCCTCTTGGGGTGTGTTGAGGTGAGCGTTTTCCCTTCGAAGTCCTGTTTCCGCTGTGTTTTTGTTCGCGGTGAATTTGCCCCGAAAAGGTGGCGGATTGGTAGGTTGTGATACTGTGGGCGGTACATTGTCCTCCGCTTTGTCTGTTGGCGGTGACCGCCAAGCTGTTTGTACCACCGTGGCAGTCGTAGTGTTAAAGTGGCTGTCTTTGTTGGTTATTTCCGCCACGGTCGTGATTCAATTTTGTTTTTCACCGGCCTGTTGGCGGTCTTACCTCTGCTTTAACACCGACCGCCATGGTTGTAATGACCACCTATGTCTCCCTTGTCACTTAAATTAAAGTCCACAATAATTAATATAGCTTTTTATATGGATGATATGGCAATATTCTATTTGGATCAAAATCTAACTATTCTACCTGTTGAGAAGGAAGCCTCATGATGTGGCATAGTTTCTGGATATGATACAAACTCTACCAAACCTAAAATTCTATATGATCAGCTAAAACAACGGGAAGATAAAAGATTTACAGAATCAGCATCTATTTAAGGACTCAAATTACAGCACAGTTTGAAACAATGAAATCAGTTAAATATGATCCACTGATTAAGAAAGGTAGACAAGCTCTTGGAAAATGGAATAGACTAGCATTTGGTGTTATTGATAGGTGCAATCTTATTAAAAATATTATGGGCCAGATGTACAAAGCTATTTAGCAATCACAAATGGCAAAATTTGCCTTTTGAGACAACTAAATGGCCTTGCACCATGTACCAACCCTATTTTGCGAGTCAGTAAGCTATTACAGACTCACAAAATAATGTTTGCAACACGCTATTGGGAAGGGGCGCACTAAGGGCGTCCCTTCCTATTAGCGAGTCGCAGGGGAAAGTATGATTGTTTTGTGACTGGGAATGCAATGTCAAATTGGTGGTAAGCCATTCGCAAACAGGAAGGGGACCCGAGGGACCCCTTCCTCTTAGTGATTTGAGGCGCCAATATTTTGAACCACTGCCTACTCTTAAAAAATAAAACTGAAATGTTTCATTTTTATTTTTGAAAGGCATCCAGTTTTCCTTTAAGGAAAATGGGTTGCATTAAAAAAATTAAATAAAAAAAAACACAGTTTTATCCAAAAAGCACAAACATGGTGGTCTACTGACCCCAGCAGGCCACCATTCCTGTGAGTGGGGCCATTCCCAAATGGGTCACAAGTTGGGAGCTGCCTCATGAATATTTACAAGGCAGGTCCCTTGGGACCCAGTTGTGAATCGCAAACAATGTCTGAGACACTGTGGTACATCAGCTTTTGCGAGTCACAAAAAATTGCAATTTTTGAGTTCCAAAAGCCGCCCGTCTCACATCTGGTCCTTTGTTCCCTTGATTTTTTTTATAAAATTGATAATACTTGGAATAAATGTACATGGTAGAATAAACACCCTCGGAGGGTGTTAGACCTGACAGCCTTAGGGTGTTCTTCCACCCAATTTTTACTTGGTTCTTTCATTTTTCTGATCTTGTTTTTGCTAGTTTTAGGACTTTACTGTTGACCAGTGCTAATGTGCTTGTGCTCTCTCCCCTAAAGGTGACAATGACTCATGCCCCAACTGGCATATTTAATTTACTTGCAAGTGACTGGTAAAGTGCACTACCTGTGCCCAGGGCCTGTACATTAAATGTTACTAATGGGTATGCAGCACTGATTGTGCTATCCACATACCTAGCCCCTTAACCATGTTTTAGGACTGTAATTGCACGACCTGTGAGTGCAGTCTCACTGCCAGTTTGTCTTGCGATTTAAAACTACTTGCCAAGCTTTAATCTCCTCTTTGATTACATATACATCACCCCTAAGGTAGGGCCTTAGTAGCCTATAGAGCAGAGTGCTATGTAAGTAAAAGGCAGAACATTTTACTGGAAAGTTCTACATGTCCTGGTAGTGAAAAACTCCCAAAGTTATTTTATACTAGTGTTCCTCTCATAGGCCAGCATTGTAAATTCCCTTATATACTTTTAAGTGGTAATTTCTGATCTGAAAGGTATAGCATTGTCATGTTTGGTGTGATTGGAATAGTAGTGAGAAATCCTGCTTACTGGCAAAGTTGGATTTAACATTACTATTTTAGAAATTTCACTTTTAGAAAGTATTAGAATAGACAGGGCAACCCGACGGCTGAAAACCCTCAGGACTTGCTGAACGGAGCGGATATGTGTACCGCACTTGTAACCAGGATGAATTAACAGAGTTCGAATACCTTTTTGTAGAAGCAGTATTAAGGATTCCCCATGCATTCCTACCTGTGTGTGGAAGAAAGAGGCATATTATTATGTAGATCTGAGCGGATCTTTGGACCGCAATGGGAAGTTGGATGAATTAATAATGTCCTGATACAGTGTCTCAGAAACAGTGAGAAACAATTGTTGTAATAAATTCCTTCATGCCACATTGTTCTGATGATGGTCCGAGGGACTGTTTGAGCCCCAGGAGACCGAAACATTACCATAGACCCTCATGACGAAACTCATCGCATTTCTGCTGGAATATTTCATGGAGGATTCTGATTGTCTGTGTGACATCCGACAGGAATGATTAATTATTACCTGATTGTATTAAATAGTCAGGGGTTGGTGCCCTCCGTTTGTCTCCTAGATGTGGAGTTAGTCGGACTAGAGTAGGTTACCTATGCTAGTATACATGATTAATCAGTGTAGTTGCTCTAATTTCTTGTATGAACTTGATGATCATATAAAATTTACATCCATTATATATCATGCAGTATGTTGATTTATTCAAATATAGAATTGGTCCATACTTAGAACGTTAAATGTTGATATTCATCTATATTGAGTTAATTATCAAAATGAGTCCTCCTTGAACATTTGTTACATTAGAACTTTTAAAAAGTAGGCCGTTCTCTTCACTTACTGCTTTCTGTACTTTACAGTATGTCTCCAATCCATATCTGGTCTCTGCTGGTTGACAGCTCCCCTTGTGCATTCCACCCAGGCAGCCATAAACACAGGACACAGCTGCATCGGCATTCATCTGCATACTGTTGGGTCCTCCTGGGTAGGAAAATTAGACAGGCTCTCACTTACACTTCAAAGGCTAGTGGCTTGACCTCACACAAAGGACTGATAACCCCCACAGATCTCTGGGCAAACAGGACTGGGTTGAAAGGGGAACTGGTGCACTTCAAACCACTCTTTGAAGTCTCCTTCACTTCAAAGGCACATTTGGGTGTATATATATAAATATATATATATATATATATATACTGGGTTTGTGACCCCCTCAAATCAGACACTCACGGACCTAGAACCAGACTCTGTCAGAAGGGCTGCCATGCTGCCCAAAGGACTCATCTGGATTGCTGTTTTGCCATGCTGTCTGATGCTCCCTGACTCTGCAGGAAGGACTTTGCCTTCCCCTACAAGTGATCTCCAAGGGCTTGGCCTGAGCTTGCCTCCTGTCAAGAAGTCTTAGGGCCATCAAAGACTTCACCGGAGAGAGAGAAAATCCACTGTTTTGGAAAATCGAGGCAACGCCTACAAAAATTGACGAATCACTAGCATAATTGATGCGGTGCCTGCGGCTGGAAAATTGCTACAGCGCCTACCGGGAACGATGCAGCACTTGTTTTCATCATCAACGCATTTTGGATTTTCCATGTATCATTCCTGGGCATCAAAATATTCCTGCACCACAGTAAGAAGCCCAGGCTACGCATCGGGAAACTGATGCATCACCTTCCACGCGAGTAAAGAGTCAACGCATCACCTCTGCTGCACCAGTAAAATTGACACATTACTTTACTTTCCGATGCATCACCTCCCCTGTGGCACCTGTATCATTATTTTTGACAGATCCCAGGTACTTTGTGCTAAAAAGATACATCCAGTGATTCCTATGGATTAAGACTTACCTAAACATCTATAAAGTGTTAACTTGACTTGTGCATATCGGATTTTGGTCGTTTTGGTCTTCTTGTATTCAGATAAATATTATCTATTTTTCTCAGCTGGTGTGGAGTACTTTTTGCAGTGTTTTCACTGTTTTACTGTTTGAGTTATTGCACAAATACTTTACACATGGCCTTCTAAGTTAAGCCTGCATGCTCTTTGCCAAGCTATTGGGGGGTGAGCACAGGATAATTTATGGTGTGTTGTTACTTACCCTGACTAGGATTGTGGTCCCTCCTTGGACAGGGTCCATACCTCTGCCAACTAGAGACCCAGTTTCTAACAGAGGGCTCGTCACTTTTTGCAAATTCCACTAAATAGGGTGGATGGGCTCTACCTAATGTTAAAATCAATTACCTAGCTCCATTTGCTGGCCAGGTATCAAGGTCATGTATCCTGGCCACGTATGCGGGCCACGTATCCTGTCCCTCTCTAGCTCATATATCTTGGGCCTATGTATTCTGATACCGTACAGGGTTCTGTATTTTTTTTTACTATGCCTATTTTAAACAAACACATTTTAAGACAGTCTCAGTGTTTTCATATTTAGCCTAACATTGTGTGAAAATGAGCTCTCTTGTAAAATATTAGGGAGCATATTTACTAGAAAGTGGCACATCATAGGTGATGTGCCACTTTTCTTGCACCCTATTGGGCCCCACTAACAACACCATGTGTGCGCGTATATTTACAATACAGTGCACCATGGCGCACATTAGACCAATAGCGCCCAAAACATTCATGCTATTGTGGCACTTTGGCGGATTAGCGCCAAATCATGGAGCTAATCAAGGGAGGCCCATTGAATACAATGCGAGCGTCACATTAGCAGCTACCTAAGACAGGTGTTACAAATGACTCTAAAAATGGTGCAGTGAAAGCTTTTAAATTTCAGTGCACCATTTTCTGGGCCTCCTAACAGGGGAACGCCCCCCTTGTATGCATTATGCTGGGCGCAGACATAATGTGGTGCAAGAGGTTACAGAGTGGTGCAATGCTTGCAGTGCGCCACTTTGTAAATATGTCACGACAAAAACGCCTCCTTAATACCACATTAGCGTTGAAATTAATGCTGCTAATTTGGTGTAAGGAGGCACAGGGGCTTGTAAATACACCCCTAGGTGTACAATGCATGCTTTCCTTCATTCTCAAGGGAGTCTTTCAATGCCCCAAGGGCCCTATATGGATCACAGATAGTGGATAAGATATGGTAATAGCCAATTATTCACATTTGCACAACTTCCATCTCAGTTTGGTATCCTTAGCATTGGTCACTATAGAGAGCTCATATTCATTTGTACAACTTTTTAAGAATAGAGTTTGAAGAATATTAATAAAAAAAGCTTAATTGGTTGAATATATAGATTATTGACGTAATATCACCTGTTCATTTGTCCAAACTTCTTTGTAGGTGGTCTACAAAGATAGATAAAAAGGTTACAGTGGGAGGATAAACAATATTTTATTGAATCTAGTACAACAAACTTGTAAATGAATTTCCACTACAAGCTCATTATTATAATCTGAGTCAATGTGTGTTATAAACAAATGAGACATTTTAATTGAGGATGCTGGTGGGACTCTGATTGTTTGAGATAAAATTCCCTTAGCGCATATGGTACATGTTTTGGGCACATGTGAGAGGAATCATCACTGTTGAGGATTAGTCTTTAATGAAATCTCAAAATTAGTTGGTGTTCATAATTCTAGGTTACACTCTTTTTTAAATAATTTTGATGCCCATGTTTTATATTTCATGGTTATGGTTAGACACTGAACCTCAGCATGTCTTGCTATGGTGACACAGTGTAGAGATATAATACATTTTGAACTTTTCACAATATAAAATTATTTCATATAGAAAGGGCTGAGGCAGCTATGGGCCCCATTTATTGGTCAGATCTCAGGTTTAATTGCTAAAGATGAGAACATTTAATATGTGATGATCAAAGTTTAAATGTGGTACTCCTTATATTTTAGATTTAAATGTAAATATTTATTTTTCTATTTCAAATAATAAAATCAATGAAGAATATTCTATGCTGTTTTTGTTGGTGTTTCTGTATTTATGATGAAATATGATGTGATGCTTCATTCATGAAATAACGACTTTTGTTACAAACTGTACCTGAACCACTTTCTCAAATATGAAAAAAAGATGTCAGTTTCTCCTACCAGTGAAAACCATGCTGCCCATGGACCAAAAACCCAATGACCATAAGACAAAACATGACTTTTTCAGACACCAGCTATTCTCCACCAGAGTTCAGATCGAAACAAGAGGTGAGGAAGTTGACACCAAAGAAGCTAAGATGATCTTGTGGAGGCTTTCATAATGACACTCTTAGATCTTTGAGCAGTATGGTGTCCAGTGTCGACCACAAAATGGTCAATATGAAGCCATGCTTGGAAGTCTTCTCCATAAGTATTTTAGAAATATAAGGGAGAGTTGTGGCACTAGAACAAGGGCTCACTAACCTTGAGATCTGGAAATCAGTGTATCGAAGAAAGATATGTTTAGAGTGAGATCTTTTGGGGTAACACTGTGAAAATTGTTTTGAGAATTGAGTCAGAGATAGAAAGCTTTAAAAATAGAATGAGAACCAAACACTTTGGAGTGATGTGATTCCCTCCACTTCCTCTGTGGTGTGACATGGAAAATGTAGAACTTAGTTTTCTAAAAAAAAAAAAATGATGTCCTTAAAGGACAGCAGAACCTGAGATGTTTCAAAATATGGTGGAGAGGCTCCACACAAAAGGTTTAGGAAAGGAAACACCTGAGACAGTGGGAGTGGGCAGTATTGTTGAGGACTTGAGTTCTCCACTCAAATGGAAGGAATAACTTGGGATGCTGTGAAGTAGATCAAGCTTCAGTTTTAAAGTACCTCTTTTTGGATAGTAAATGTTTTGTGCGATATTGCTGGATTGCTGGTATTTGAACTCTGAACACTGGGTCATAGTTGTCCTGTCCAATCCTCAATATAAGTGTTCTGACCCCTAACATATGGTAAAACTGGCTAATCCTAATTCCACCCACTCCAGAGTAGACTGCACAAGAGCAGCACCTCATCCCCAGAATACTTTGGGGCTTGTAGAAGAGCAGAAGAGGATGACGCCTGATTTATGTGGCCTGTGACGAAACCCTAGAGTTGGACCTGATCTCACTTGTATCCAGGTCTGTGGAGTGGATTCCAAGGGTCAGTGGCTGACCTCCTGTTTGGCTACAGGGGCACAACAAGCTTCAAGGGTCCATTTCCAGAAGAGACCAGCGGATTAGTGTCAAATGGATCTTGACTGGTCTTCACAGGTGGCCCCTGCTCGAGTGAGTTCTACTCTCTTCGTGCTGTCCATAAGGTCCTGGCAGCCTTCGGAGTGACCTAGATGAGCAGAAAAATATTTCTACCTCTGGAGGACCAGGGCCAACTACTGATGCCATCCAAAAAATACTTGAAGTCAGCTGGCAAGAAAATCAGGGTTTAACTGCTGAGAGATTTTAGCTGCCCAGATCAGGACTTCAGCGGAGCCTTGCGGCATAGGTATTCCACCTTAGCACACCCTGCCCAGCCATGGCTCCGATATCAGTCACATTTTTGATGGAATAATCCATCTGCTAGACTGTCAGTAAGACTCCAAGACCCAGATTTACAAGAAATGACGGAAAACTGTGCTAGCGCATTTTTGCACCCTAAAATGTAACGCAGCGCTAAAACATTTCCTTGCACCATGCTAGCGCCATATTTACAACATGACGCAACATGGCGGTAAGAAAACTTTAGTGTCACAAAGAATGTTGCTAATCTTAGTGGCCTGTCACAAAAGAGAATGGCACTGTTGATGTAAAAGTGGCACTAACCTGATTTGCGGCATGTTATGTGACGCTAATCGGAATAGTGTTACTTTTTGGGTAAAAGCATCCAGGAAAATCCAGTGAAAATGGCAATAAGAAGCCTGAAAATAGGAAAAAAAGAGACTTCTGGATAGGAGAGACACCCAGAGAGACCACAATGAGCCAGGTACCAGCGAGGATGCCCATGCAAAATCACAGGAGGCAGGGAAAAGGAAAAAGGAAGTGTGGGTTCAGTCAGGAGGAAAACAAAATACTGATCACAGAGGTGGAAGAGCACCACACCAGCTGTTTGTCACCTCTAAATTGCCAATAGGTAGGTAGGAGGCCGATTGGCAGTCCATTGTAGATGAAGTCATCAGTGTGGCTGTGGTTAGAAGAACTGTGGCAGACTGTAAGAAGCACTGGCACGATTGCAAGGGCGGAACTAGAGAGAAACTGGGCAGAAACAGAAATGCAGCACTGCAGACTGAACGTGAAAGCCCCACACCCCAGGAGCAGCTGGATGAGCTGGAGGAGACGGTGGCAGTGGGCATCCCGGATGAGGTGTTGGAAGGAGTCCAAGGAGAGGACACTGCAGCAATTGAGAAGCTAAAGCAAACACAGGGTAGCTTGCAGTAGTGGGAAATGTTATAACTCTTAAATGGCATAAGGGGGAGGCACTTTGGAGGCACTGTATACATGCTAATGGGTTGCATGGGGCAACACTCACGGCTAAACATCAAGGAGCAGATTTGAGAGCCCTTAGCGCCACTGGAGCGTCACATTTTGTGACACTCCGGTGGTGCTAACCACTGCTCCATATTTACAAGGAGGTGTGACACCACTTTTTGTGGGGAGTAATGGCTCCTTGTAAATATGGGCCCCTCCGAAGTTGTTTTCTGCGTCAGAGGGGCATGCAATGGGTAGTGCAGTGGGCATTCCACCACAACGCCCATTGCTTTTGACGCTGCCCCAGATTTATGAGTAATTTTAAACCTGTGGCAGCACCAAAAATTGATGCAACCCCAGTGGTGGGGTTAGCATGGCAAAACGAGGAGGTATGCTTTTATTCCTCCTCATTTTTTGCTATTTCCATGTGTGCTGCATGCTGCAGCACACATAGAAAGAGCAAAATGCCATGGGTGATTGTTTATGTGCAGGAAGGGTTTCCTTCCTGCACATAAACAATTATTCCAAAATGACGCTTTGGTACTTCTATGTGTGCTGCATTTTGCAGCACACAAAGAAGTGCCAAATCACCATTATAAATTGTTTATGAAATTACATTCCAGGGACATGAGTGACATGATATGTATCTCCTATGCTGAGGTTTTTGTCAGGATGTCAACAGTGTAATATCAGCTAATCAAGTCATATTTCTACAAGGTACGTGACACTCTGGTTGGGGATGGATACACATCCTGACATGGGTAATCTAATTGCATATTACTGTGTCTTGAAGGTATGTGACTTACGCTCCCCCTAAATCAAGGTTTAAGTACAGAGTCACACATGTCTTACCCTCACATTCTTACATGTGCATTATGTTTTTATGATATTAATGGTGTGATGTAACTATCAGACTTGGACATGATGGAAAGCAAGCTACATGGTATAACAAGATGTATTGAACTACATACTTAAGCCTAAATACACACTAACTAAATTGCCTAACTAAACTATGCTATCCTACATTAACGTATTCTACCTTATAACTACAAGTAGCTTAGCTTATCTTAACCTATTCCAAAAATCAGATGCCACAATTAAACATCAACAAGGACTACAGTGAGTACAGCTAAAAATTGACTAACTAAACATATGTGCTAAACAAATATATATATTTTTTGAAATTGTAAACATTTTTTGGTTTTACTCTTTTTTATACATAGACCATTGACCTAAAACATCTACCCCACCCCCAACTATCACACTTATAACCACCAACCCCACCCCCCTACTAATATACAACTATGGTGCAAAACTAACTATACTACACTAACTCAACTATACCAATCTACCTAAAAAAAAACCTATGTAAAAACCAATTAGAACAAGGGGGAGGGAAAACTGTCCTATTCACAGATCTTCCAGATCAATGTCTCTTCTGATTGACCTGTATGTCCTTCACAATGGTCAAAATCTGTTCAACCTTATGCTCAAGCCGAGCAATCTTGTGTTTTTGATCAGCCAATTCAGTTTGCAGGTCCTGGATGCAAGGTGGCTCCACGTGGTGCTGGCCTGGCTGGAGTCCTGCAGGTGGTGGGCCAAAATAGCTGGCATAGGTGCAAAGGATTTCCTGCTCCTGATTGTCCTCCAACATCAGGTGTAGAAGACATGACTGCTGTTTGGATGACGGATCTACCATCATCTCTTCTTGGTCTCCCATGCAGGAATGCCCTCCAGCTCTCTGAGGCCTTTTCCTGGTCGTAGAGAGCCTCCATTTGCCTGTACCCCCTGTGGACCTGCCTGATGTGGCGATACCGTTCTGTCTGTTTTGCAAAATTCCTTTTTTTATGCAAGGGTCATGTTGGCAGCTTTATGAAAAATAGGACACATTAGGATACCGTCTGTCAGGCAAAAGACCAACAGGCATGCATTAAAAACAGTATCTGCAAACGTTTGACATTGATGTGCACATCTAAATAACTTGCCCTTGTGGGCAGTGTGTAAACAATTTGGCCCAACTTCAACCTTCCTAGAAATGGAGCTTGTTCAAGGTGTCAAACTATCCACTGTGGAACAATACAAAATCACCGTCCTTGATCATCTTCTAAGGACCATGACACCATTGACTACTATTATCATATACATCAAAATGTGACCATGGTATGTTATTCTGATCATGTGGGATAGCTCTTCTCTGTTCCTCATTCATGCATCACAGACCCCTGCACTGATTGCCTGTACAAAACCCATCTGAGCAAAAAGCGCTACCGACAGGTAGGCTCACAACAGTTGGTGCCTGCTATGGCAAGGATAGTGTCTGACAACATTGCTACATGGAAAATGCCTGTGACACGTATCATATGGGTGATTGATGGGAACAGCAGTCACCCATGTCACATAGAGGAGGGTGACATAATACTAATACCCACACAGCTCTGTACCTAGTTAATTGTGCCATAACTGAAGGGAAAGTCCAAGAGTACCTTTATGTGTAGCACTATGTTTACAATACTTTGTATACAGGTCAAAAACATATGCATTGCATGTAGCACTACAACACTCAGCACCACCATCTCATATGTGGGTGCACAGATGTCAAAGACTTTTTTTGCACTGGGAATTTGGGACAGCACTGACTACTGCTGTACACAGTGTGAAGCTGTTTGCAACACATCCTGGACACATAGAGGTCCAGCACTACCAGTGAATGTATGTCTGATGGCATGTAGTCTATCGAGGTTGTATGGACAACCATCAGCCCACACACACACACAGGTCAACATATCTAAGGATGGCATGTTGGCAATGTAGTGATTAACAACACTGAGTATGGGGTATGACACCATCATGCTGGCTGAGACGTTGGTAGTTCTGAATTCTTGGACATTGCCCACTGTACATCATAATGAGGGAAGTAATCACATGGTGAAATATCACACCATGAACTGAGTTGACGTGTGCCACGTGGGGCACACAGTGCAGTCATATGTTTAGCAAACAACACATACACAATGTTCATACATGTGTCCAATCCTCAAATTCATGCACATTCACCAACCGTCAACACTGTTATTGGCATGACAAATATTTTCAAGTCTCTACCTGTACATGTTGACACCAGTGCATTGTGTACTAGGAATTCACATCTTAAATACATATGCAACAAATCAGTCCACATCCAAGCCTTGCACATGAGGACTGTAATTGCATACATGCAATTGTTAAAGAGCAGCACAGATAACCAGTGCACATCTCATAATATACTTCCACCACAGAAGATCTAAACAGATTGACATTTACTGGCAGACTTGAGTCAGCAAAAGTGGATACTCTCTAATGGTATAGGGAGGGGGACCATCTCCAAGAGAAAACATGAGACATAGCATTGTGAATGTTGATCAAAGAACAGCATGGACACATATTGCACATCACACAGATTTTTCTAAAGTACATAGGCGACTTAGGTTAATGATGACTCAAAAAGGCCAAATGAGATGTTTTTGTGGCATAAATTGGATAGGCCAGCTCGACATGATAACATGTGTGTAGGGACAATACAAACATGTCTCAGCCACATTGTTCACATGTTGCAAATGTCTCATTAGTGCATCGCTTTCCAATCATAGACAAGCTTCATGTCACTCAGCACATATATAACTCAAAGGACACACTCAGGCATGTTTCCTTTACTCCTGCCTCACTTCCATCATCACATGTACATGACTATGCAACATACGACATCTGTCAATCCCTTAGTGGTCCAGGACATATCTTCCTGTGAAAGGCTTTCTACACATCATGATACAGTTGTTCCAGCATTACTGCACATCAACTGTGTCAAAAAGATCATACATACTATACAGGAGACAAGATGAGGAATGTGCAATTTGCCTACTTTATGTTGCTTCACTGGCCTTTTCATGGATGCATATATTCAAATTGGGCCCACCCCTAGGCAGCCCTGATGCTGTACTTTGTAAATATTGGCATATTTCAAACAGACATGCAGTAGCATTTGCAGAACAGGAGTCACCCACAAAGTTCATATACTCACCATCTGATCCATCAACCTCAATTCCGAGGACGTTCAACAGGTAACATTCACAAACAATCAGGTCTACCCAGCGATGTTTAATTTGCCGGACAGTCCTCTCAACTTTAAAGATCCGGTTCATATGTGACATGAGCTTGCCCCAACTCAGCTTTCTAGCCTCTGTGCGGTAACAATGGATCACCCTGCCACCCTGGGCTACCATGTAGGGGGGTAGTGCAGGACCAACCAGACAAACCCCCCCTCATCGGCTTCAAAATGATGGGCCCTACCCTTCCCTGACATTATACCGTCCCTCTCAACTTTGAAGTCCCAAAAACAATACAAACCCTACCCTAACCCCAACTGACCCAACTACTTAACTACCCCGAATACAAACACCCCACAATACAATGACCAAAAAGTACAAAAAACTGATGTTAGACACTAAGGGGGTCATTCTGGGGCCGCCAGAATACCGCTGCGCGGTCAAAAGACCGCCGCGGGTATTCTGGGTTTCCCGCTGGGCTGGCAGGCGACCGCCAAAAGGCCGCCCGCCAGCCCAGTGGGAAACACCCTTCCATGAGGATGCCGGCTCTGAATGGAGCCGGCGGAGTGGAAGGGGTGCGACGGGTGCAGTAGCACCCGTCGCGAATTTCAGTGTCTGCTAAGCAGACACTGAAATTCAAAGTGTGGCCCTCTTACGGGGGCCCCTGCAGTGCCCATGCCATTGGCCCCACGACACCCCATACCGCCATCCTGTTCCTGGCGGCCGAAACCGCCAGGAACAGGATGGCGGTATGGGGGTCGGAATCCCCATGGCGGCGCAGCAAGCTGCGCCACCATGGAGGATTCCCCTGGGCAGCGGACTTTCCGTTTCTGGCCGCGGCTGTACCGCCGCGGTCAGAATGCCCAAAGGAGCACCGCCAGCCTGTTGGCGGTGCTCCCGCGGACCACGGTCCTGGCGGTTTTTACCGCCAGGGTCGTAATGAGGCCCTAAATGGACACAAGGAACACGACAGGGACACAACACAGCACTCTAAATCTATGCTCACAACTATAGCAAACTCACTCTGAGACAGACAAAAAGAATGCGAATTGAAAAGGAAAGTGACAGTAACTTTGCAGGTCCTGTTTTACAGCATGGCAAGTCAATTTCATCACTTCCTGTGCAAATGAGGCATGTTTTTGGCAATGCGTCTTTTTTATGCTATGCTCAAAAGCATAATTTTCCCATGTTGTCACAATAGTAAAACATATGGAAATACATATACGTTGCATGGTATGCGTTGTATATTTTATACGCAACGGGTGTAAAATATACAACGCATATATATTGATGTCCTGCTTATGTATGTTTGTATATCACATACTGCTCTCTACACATGTGTACAATGTATGTGTAAACAGTTTACAGGGGTGATGATGCATGACTTACAAGGACATTCACATGTTAAGACTCCATTTTGTTATATTCTTGTACATGTGAACTACAGATATTTTTCATGTGCTAACTTTATGTTGTTGATAACGCAACCCTTTATGACTAATTTATTCACTCTGGGAATCGTTTTAGGCCAATGAATCTTTTGACCCTGATTGAAGACACCTTAGGATGAGATAGCTGATCAACATGTCAATCAATAGGTCAATAAAGTCATCAATATTTACCATAATAAGACAATTCAGATTAGTCAAAGACGTTAATAAGTCTCAGACACCACCATGACCTTTCAGTCATGAATAACCACACCAGTTTAGTACGAGTTTGTGATATTAATTCCCTATCGATTACAATTCTACTAGTAAGTTTATTAATCTCAAAACCAAGAAACACATTAGCATAGTCACAATATGGCAACTCTGATAAGATTTCATCAAAGCAAGAATCATGAATATTAGAACATAGCACGACGTCAACATAGGTTATCCTTAGCAGAATGTCATTAACGCATTATTCAACAAAGCATAGATTCAGTCATTTGTTTATTTGCGTCTGTTTGGTGAACCCCTTAACTAACCTCGAATTAGCATTGGCATGTTGGGCTTCATGCAAAACAATTTAGTAACACCAATTTAGAAAACATCTAACTATGGTCTCTGTCAAAAGAAGCAGTTGGTACCTAGAAAGGAAAAGGAAACTGACAATCACAATTTCATTGTCATATAGTTACCCTCCATATTGGGTCAGCATACAGATTCAGTCTTCGTCCTCAGGACCTCAGTTAATTTGCCATCAGCCAGAAATTCAGCAAAGTTCGGTAGGGCAGGATAAAAGGTACTTCCCCCATAAGGAGGTAAAGTATAAACGGGCAAGATAAGGACAATATTGCTTTGAAGAACCAAACAGCAAGGTCTCTATGCAGAGTGACAAAGTGTCTGGGTCATAGCAAATTTAGCAATTGCATCTCCCTAACTCATTTTCTTGTGTCATAGGTTTTTATCCCTTTTCTATTGTATAATCCCCTAAAATTTGATTGGTCAGGGCTGGCACCCCACTATCTCCCTCCAATAGAGTTTCACTGACTTCATTAAAATTGTCACCCCATAACAGTTCTCACGTAGTTTATTGGTTCTTATGATTGACGTCTCCAGCGGGTAGAATGTCCTTTATGATTTCATACTCTTGTGGTCCTCTTTGCATCTTCAGTCAGTGGTTCCATTGTCTGTCCCGGTTCAGGCGACCTTGTACCAGCGAGTAGTCTAAACTGTTGCATTCAGCAAGAATGTTTCACTGAGCAAGTCGAATTTCATGAGAACGGATCTACTACAGTTACATTCATCTTCTAGCTTTGGAAAAATACGAGTTCATGTCCTTCAGCAAGTCAGCACACTGCACGTTAGAAAAACACACTTAGGTGGTCATTCTGACCTCGGCGGTAAAAGGCGCTTACCGCCAGTCAGAAGACCGCCATAACACCGCCGCGGCCGCGGTAATCTGCCACGGTCATTCTGACCCGCAACTGCCAAACCCGAAATCCACAGAAGGCCGCCACACCAACGGCCAGCGAAAAACTGGCGATGACCAAACCTCCACCGTCACGCCAACAGAAATACGCCCATGCCATTCCGACCCACGAATCCACGCGGCGGTCATTCAACCGCGATATTCCATTGGCGGTACACACCGCCGCGGTCAAAATACACACCCAGCTCCAAAACACAGCCACATTGGACAATTTGAAATACACACACCTGATACACATACAAACACCACTCCCACACATCCAATCAACTATAAAACACACACCCACATCACCCACAAACCCCCACTAATAGAAATTCAGAGAGAAGGCGAGAGAGAGAGAGAGAGCACAGCTATCGAAAACCCCAACACACAGAGGAACACAACATCATCACCCACACTACATCCACCCACAAAACACCACACACCACCACACACACCACACTTATCCCCGCAAACACCACCCCACACCTCATCCACACCACCCCATGGCACCCCAAAGACACCCTAGGTTCTCAGACGCAGAACTCAGGGTCATGGTGGAGGAAATACTGCGGGTAGAGCCCCAGCTCTTCGGGACACAGGTGCAGCACACCACCATTGCCAGGAAGATGGAGCTATGGCAAAGGATAGTCGACAGGGTCAACGCTGTGGGACAGCATCCCAGAAATCGGGAGGACATCCGAAAGCGGTGGAACGACCTACGGGGGAAGGTGCGTTCGATGGTGTCTTGACACAACATCGCGGTACAGAAGACTGGCGGCGGACCCCCACCCACTCCCTCAGAATTTACAGCATGGGAGGAACAAGTCTTGCACATCCTGCATCCTGAGGGCCTCGCAGGAGTAGCTGGAGGAATGGACTCTGGTAAGTCTAATCTCAACTACTTCATCCCCCCCACCCACCAGCATGCCAACCCACACCCCCACCCTCACCCCAACCCCCATCACACATCCTCCTTGCTAATGTCTCACCAGCACAACCCACCCATCCCAACACCAAGCCCTGCATGCCACCACAAACCATGGACACCCATCACCTAAGCATGACCACTGCACATACCCATCCCCCCCACAAACCACCCTCACAACACCTCCCCCAAGGGAATGTCAGCACTGGGGTACAAGGGCACCCATACATTGCACGCTATGGCACACACAGAAGCAATAACCATACTCTTATACCCCTGCAGGACCCGAACGCCACCACACCACCCAGGAGGGTCCAGAAATGTCCATCCCACCCCCAGAACAGGCCCCCAGTGATGACAGCAGCTCTGTCGACCTGGAACCAGATGACCAGCCCGGCCCATCGGGGATCTCTGGACAGTCGGTTCCCCTCAGACAGCCACAGGCCACAGCAGACCTACCCCCCTCTGGGAACACCAGCACAGCACCCACCCAGCGGGCCCATGCCTCTGTTTCCAGGACAGGTCAATCAGCGGTGTGTCCACCACTACAGGGCACCCAGGTTAACCCACCACCCCAACAACAACAGGGACCTGGGGGCAGTGGTAGTGGGCACACGGTCCAGGGGACAGAGGCCCAGGAACACAGGGGAACTGGGTGGGCTGCTGTGCGACAGAGGGAGGACAGGCCCAGGGAACCCACTCTCCATGAGGCCCTCACCTCCATCATGGGAGCATACCACCACTCCCAGGAGACGATGTCGACAGTCCTGGCCAGGTTCCAGGAGATCCAGGTTCTGCAGGAGGAACAGTACATGGGGTTCCGGGAAGAACTGAGAAACATGAGTTCCGCAATGGGTAACATCGTCGTGGCACTCAACCTGATTGTTACCACATTGCGGGACCATGTGGCACCACAAAGGGCCCCTGTCACTAGCATGGACGAAGAACAGCCGACCACCTCCAACGGCGCTAGTGGACAGGAGGCCTCTACACAACAGCAACGGGCCACCCGAACCCCACCCCCTGCAGAAGAAGAACCACCCCGCAAGCGGGGCCTGAGATGTCGTAAGAAGACATAGTAGGATGTCAAGACCCCCGCCAGGAAAGGATACCCCCTGATGTCATCCCACTGTCCCACTTGTTCACCCTGTCCAACCTTAAACTGCCCCTGCTCCACCTTCCACAGGCATATGGACAATGCACCTGTGAGACTGAGAGTCTGGACTCTGCCATGGACAGTCCTCCACCATCACCCATCACCGTTTCCTACCAATTCCCCAATTTTAGCACTTTAATAAACACACTTATTGCACAAAATTCATCTGGAGTCTGCCTGTTTTTAAACAAATGTATTAGACATAACCGTTCAAAATTGTCCAGTTACATTGTGATGACAACATACCACTGTCACACAGCTGTAGTCCATGGGGAAACAAAGCAGAGTTCACGCCGTGGGGCCCACATCTCTGAAATTCGAAGGGAAAGTCAAACTCAGTTACCATACACTGGGGGGAAAGGTGAGACAGTAGAGAACCAGTAGTCTTAAAGTTAATTTAAAATGCAGGTGTTGAATCTTACCTGTGTGTTACTGAAAATACTGCTGTATTACTGTGTTCCTGTTGTCTGTGTCGTCCTCTTCGTCTTCCTCCTCTTCACTCTCCGCAGGCTCCACAGCTGCCACAACACCACCATCTGGAGCATCCTCCTGCAGGAAAAGCACCTGGCGTCGCAAAGCCAGGTTGTGAAGCATACAGCAGGCCACGATGATATGACAAACCTTCTTTGGTGAGTACATTAGGGATCCACCTGTCATATGCAGGCACCTAAACCTGGCCTTCAGGAGGCCGAAGGTCCGCTCGATCACCCTCTTAGTACGCCCATGGGCATCATTGTACCGTTCCTCTGCCCTTGTCCTGGGATTCCTCACTGGGGTCAGTAGCCGCGGCAGGTTGGGGTAACCAGAGTCACCAATTAGCCACACACGGTGTCTCTGAAGTTGTTCCATCACGTAAGGGATGCTGCTATTTCGCATGACGTACGCATCATGCACTGACCCAGGGAACTTGGCATTCACATGGGAGATGTACTGGTCAGCCAAACAGACCACCTGGACATTCATGGAATGATAACTTTTTCTGTTCCTGTACACCTGTTCACTTTCTCTGGGGGGTACCAAAGCCACATGGGTCCCATCAATGGCACCAATGATGTTGGGAATATGTCCAAGGGCATAGAAATCACCCTTCACTGTAGGCAAATCCCCCACCTCAGGGAAAATGATGTAGCTCCGCATGTATTTCATCAGGGCAGACAACACTCTGGACAACACCTTTGAAAACATAGGCTGAGACATCCCTGAAGAAATGGCCACTGTAGTTTGAAATGACCCACTTGCCAAAAAATGGAGTACTGACAGAACCTGCACTAGAGGGGGGATCCCTGTGGATTGGCGGATGGGTGACATCAGGTCTGCCTCCAACTGGGCACACAGTTCCCGTATAGTGGCTCTGTCAAGCCTGTATGTCTGTATGCAATGTCTTTCTTCCATTGTCGACAGGTCCACCAGCGGTCTGTACACGGGAACATTCCTCCGTCTCCTCGCAAGTCCCAGCGGACGGTGCCTAGGAAGGACAACAGCGAGCACAGAGTCAATCAACCCACAGGTACGTTCCCACAGCATGCACAGTACACGATTCTCTATGCAGTGAATGGCTTGTATGAGTGTCGATGCAAGGCCTAGGCATGTATGACGCAGTAGGAATTAAGCCATGTGGGCCCTTGAAATGGCGGCTGCCTGACCTGTGAAGTGCGACAGTGGGATGTGAGGTCAATGAGCTGGCGTGGCACACCGTGGCGGTAGGCGGTCGAAGACCGCGGCGCAAAGCCGCATTGGTTAACATTGAACCCTATGGCTTTCAGGAGCCAATGACGATGTGCGCCGGCGGTCACGGTACGCACCGCCGCGGTACGCACCGCCGCGGGCGTGACCCCCATTTCCTATCTGCTTAATCACTCGATACCTGATCATCCACAGGAGAGGACCTATACTGCAAGTGCTGCTGTGAACTCGGTCTGGAAGAGACAATGGCTGCTGTGACTGGGTGGGGAAAGGGCCCCTGCCTTCACTTCAGACGAATTGGACAAACTTGTGGATGGGGTCCTCCCCCAGTATGCGCTACTATACGGTCCTCCAGACCAACAGGTAAGTCCACTGGGAGCATGCTTTGTGGGCAATGCCTGTGTTGAGTGGGGTGGATGAAAGATGGTGGGGAGGGGAGCGATTGAGGCATGCATCAGACGACAGATGAGAGCATGTGCCACATGGCAAGGGTGGGGAGGGGGTGCCACTCACATCGAGCATGCAGAAAATGATAATATTTATTTCCCCCCCCTGTACATGTCACATAGGTCAGCACACATCAGAAGATCGACATTTGGCGTGCCATCGCCAAGGAGGTCCGGACCCTGGGGGTCCACAACAGACGGGGCACCCACTGCCGAAAGAGGTGGGAGTACATCCGCCGCGGGAGCAGAAAGACCGCGGAGGCTCTGCTGGGGATGGCCTCCCAACCTAGGAGGGGTGCCACAAGGCAATTGACCCCCCTGATGTCCTGGATCCTGGCGGTGGCCTACCCCGATTTGGATGGGCACGTGAGGACATCACAGCAGACACAAGGGGGTGAGTACAAGCACAATCTGCTATATTAGTGCACAGTTGAGGTGTCTGGGTGGGGGAGGAGGGCTGTGGGTATCTCTAGGCCAGGGCGATTTCTGTAGGCTAGGCACCTCCGTAAGGCATGGCCCTGTGCCCCCGCCTCTGTAGGTTGCTAAGTACAGCTATCCATGGCCCTGGGTCACCTATGTGTGCATTTGCCCTCCATAGGCCTGTAGGCCAAGTCCCAATAATTGACTAGTGTACACCGAGTGCGCGGCGTAGTGCAGGGGGCTTCTGTGTCTGTCCTCTCCGCCAACGGTGTCGCCAATGCATGCACTCAACATGTCTTTATTTCCCCCCCCCCCCTTTTTTGGTCTTCCTGTTCATGTGTGCATTAGCATCATCAGGCGGAGGAGAAGTGGCATCGGAGCACGAGGGAGCTGCATCTCACATGGCCCCGGAGGGCCATGCAACCGACTCCGAGTTCACCAGTGAGACGGAGGGCGAGGTGAGCTCCACAACGGGGACCCGTGAAGACGTCAGCGACACAGACACGTCCTCGGAAGGGAGCTCCCTTGTGGTGGCGGCAACATGCGTGCCCACCGCTACAACAGGTACAGCCGCCACCCAGCGCACCAGCTCCACCCTTCCAGCAGCCCCTCAGCGTTTGCCCCGTGCCCGCTCGGACAGGAAGCCGGGCATCTCCTTCGCCCCAGGCACCTCAGGCCCTGCCCCAGTTACCCCTGCTGCCCTCAGTGAGGAGATCATTGACCTCCTCCAGACGCTCATTGTTGGGCAGTCTACCCTTTTGAATGCCATCCAGGGTGTAGAAAGGGAGGTGCACCGGAGCAATGCATACCTGGAGGGCATTCATTCGGGTCAGGCTGCCCATCAGCGATCGTTCAACGCTCTGGCCTCAGCACTGACGGCAGCCATTGTCCCTGTCTCCTGCCTCCCCCCTCCAATATCCTCATCCCAGTCCCACTCCCCTGTTCCTCTGCCTATCCCAGCCACACCTACAGACCAGCCTGCACACACCTCAACACCCAAGGGCAGCTCATCAAGACAAGCACCACAGATCACACAAGCATTCACACAAGCAACATCCACATGCAGACATGCCAACAGCCACTGCCTCCTCGGTGTCCCCTCCTCCTCGTATCCCTCCTCCCTCCCTGTGATGTCTCCACTCACACCTGCATGCACACCACCATCAGCCAGTACGTCCATCACCACCAAACCCACCAGAACACTCCGCACACGTGCAGTCACCACCCCCACTGCCATTTACACATCCCCTGTGTCCTCTCCCAGTGTGTCTGTCACCCCCTCTTCCAAAACACACAAACGAAGGCAGCCACCCACCCAACAGCCATCCACCTCACAACAGCCTCCTTCACAAGCACCTGCACCCAAAGACACCACACTTGACTCTCCTACAACCACATCCTCTCCCTCCACTCCCATACCCACTGCACCTACCCTTCCCACTGCTCCTAAAAAGTTTTTCCTCTCCAAAATTAACCTCTTTGCATCACGTGACCCACCCCCTCCATCTCGTAAGAGTCCTATCAGCACCTCGGCCACCACAAGCCCTGGACCTCCAAGGACCATAGTCCAGGGCTATTGGAGTCCACCAGCTTCTAGGGCAGCAACATCGGCCAGCAGCAAGGGGACAGCCAGCCCACCCCCAGGGAAAAGAACGAAAAAAGGAAAGGGCTGGCGCGAGAGGCCAGAGACGGCAGCCCCCAAAGGCACTACCCTGGCACCGTCACCTGGCACATCCACAAAGGGAGGCAAGGGCCCCAGAGAATCGGCAAAGGAGGGCAAGGGCAGCACGGCGGACAAGTCCGGCAGCAGGCGAGCTGCCCAGGAGGGCCCCACCAGCCCCATTCTGGGTGTGAAGGAGGACGCCCATGGGCCCAGGACTCCAGCACAGGAGGGCCACGCAAGCGAAAGGTCGGATGGCGAGTGAGCGGTAAATATTGGCTGGATCAGGTGCCCTGGGAACACATCACAAGCACCGCTGAACAGGGCCCCGGCGTGACAAGCACCACTGAACAGGGCCCCGCCGCGACAAGCACCGCTGAACAGGGCCCTTCAAGACAAGCACCGCTGAACAGGGCCCAGCCGTCTCAAGCACCGCTGAACAGGGCACCGCCGTGACAAGCACCGCTGAACAGAGCCCCGCCGTGACAAGCACCGCTGAACAGGGCCCTTCAAGACAAGCACCGCTGAACAGGGCCCCGCCGTCTCAAGCACCGCTGAACAGGGCCCTTCAAGACAAGCACCGCTGAACTGGGCCCCGCCGTCTCAAGCACCGCTGAACAGGGCTCTTCAAGACAAGCACCGCTGAACAGGGCACCGCAGTGACAAGCACCGCTGAACAGGGCCCTTCAAGACAAGCACCGCTGAACAGGGCCCTTCAAGACAAGCACCGCTAAACAGGGCCCCGCCGTCTCAAGCACCGCTGAACAGTGCACAGCCGTGACAAGACCCGCTGAACAGGGCACCGCCGTGACAAGCACCGCTGAACAGGGCCCTTCAAGACAAGCACCGCTGAACAGGGCCCCGCCGTCTCAAGCACCGCTGAACAGGGCCCTTCAAGACAAGCACCGCTGAACAGGGCACCGCCGTTACAAGCACCGCTGAACAGGGCCCTTCAAGACAAGCACCGCTGGGCCCTTCATCTCAAGCACCGCTCCGCTGGGCCCTTCATCTCAAGCACCGCTCCGCTGGGCCCTTCCTGTCAAGCACCGCTCCGCTGGGCCCTTCCTCTCAAGCACCGCTCCGCTGGGCACCGCCGTCTCTGAACCGCTCCGCTGGGCCCTTCCTCTCAAGCACCGCTCCGCTGGGCCCTTCCTGTCAAGCACCGCTCCGCTGGGCCCTTCATCTCAAGCACCGCTCCGCTGGGCCCTTCCTGTCAAGCACCGCTCCGCTGGGCCCTTCCTGTCAAGCACCGCTCCGCTGGGCACCGCCGTCTCTGAACCGCTCTGCTGGGCCCTTCCTCTCAAGCACCGCTCCGCTGGGCCCTTCATCTCAAGCACCGCTCCGCTGGGCCCTTCCTCTCAAGCACCGCTCCGCTGGGCCCTTCCTCTCAAGCACCGCTCCGCTGGGCACCACCGTCTCTGAACCGCTCCGCTGGGCCCTTCATCTCAAGCACCGCTGGCCCATTGGCAGAAGGGGCAGGCCCGGATCTGTGTCGGGCAGGGCTTCACGAAGCACTCTGGGCACCATGCCTCCTCCAGAACCAGTGGAGTCTGTAATCCACTTGATAGACTGTGGCTTTGCACTCCCCAGGATGGTACAGTGGGCAATCCACCCACTGTAGAGACTTGTGAGACTGTGGCTTTGCACTCCCCAGGATGGCACAGTGGGCAAGCCACCCACTGAAGAGACTTGAGAGACTGTGGCTTTGCACTCCCCAGGATGGCACAGTGTTCAAGCCACCCACTGAAGAGACTTGAGAGACTGTGGCTTTGCACTCCCCAGGATGGCACAGTGGGCAAGCCACCCACTGTTATCCACTTGAGAGACTGTGGCTTTGCACTCCCCAGGATGGCACAGTGGGCAACCCACCCACTGTAGAGACTTGTGAGACTGTGGCTTTGCACTCCCCAGAATGGTACAGTGGGCAATCCACCCACTGTAGAGACTTGTGAGACTGTGGCTTTGCACTCCCCAGGATTGAACAGTGGCCATGGAGGCCCCTCGTGGATCTGGCGTCGTGGACTCATCTGGCTGAGGTGCCCCCCCTTCCCTTCCCCCTGAGGTGCCTGTAGTTTTACTATCTGATGCCCCTGCAGTGTTCTCTCCAATGGAATCGGGTCTCGTGTGTGGGCTTTGCCCATGTGTTTAGGCCCATTGGCCCATGGACAATGGCAGATAGCCAATATGGGCCGGACTTTTGACCTATGTATATATTGTTCATGTTGTAATTTAATTTATTTATATATTTGATATTTCACTTAACTTCAGATATGCTATAATATACTTCAATTTTAATGATCATTTTATTTTGTCTTTGCATTCTTCCGGGGGGTTTGCGGGGTGTCACTCTGAGTTGTTGCTCTGCATTGATGTGTGTGTTGTAGTGGTGAGGGTGGGGGTGGGTGTGTCGCGTATGTGTGTGCCTGTAATTTTTTGCCTCCCCCCTCCCCTGTGTCGTAGGTGCAGTACTCACCGTTGTCGTCTGCGCCGGCGTTCGTGCTCCTGGTAGAGGAGCAGGAAGACAATGGCTGGGAGGATGTGGAGTTCCGGTTCCATGCTGTCCAGATTCCTCGTGGAGTGTGTAGAGGTGAGCGTTTTCCGTTCGAAAAGTCTGTTTCCGCCGTGTTTTTATCGGCGGGGCAACCGCCCTGGAAAAGGTGGTGGATTGGTGGGTCGTGATAGGGTGGGCGGTACATTGTCTCCCGCCTGTCTGTTGGCGGTGACCGCCACGCTGTTTGTTTGTCCCACCGTGGCGGTCGGAGTGTTAAAGTGGCGGGCTCTGTTGGTGGTTCCCGCCAGGGTCAGAATTCCATTTTTTGGACCGCCAGCCTGTTGGCGGGTTGGCCGCCGCATTAACACCGACCGCCAGGGTCAGAATGAGGGCCTTAATATGAAACCAGGCAGCTAGGCATCGACTCATGCTAACTAAGGCCTAATGGTTTATTAGCAGAACCTTAACATATAGGGCCAGATGTATCAAGGTTTTTTGCTTTCGCAAATGGTGCGAATGCCCGTTTGCGAATGCAAAAAGCCAGTTCAGAATGTATGAAAGACATTCTGAATGCAATTTTAAGGAATCGCAAAAAAAGCAATTCCTTCAAATTGCGACCCTGTTTAGAGAGACACAAATTGCGTCTCTCTAATTAAGAAATCGCAAATAAGGATTCCTTATTTGCGATTTCTTAGCACATGTATGAAGCCACTCCTAAATGCGATTTGGGCATTTAGGAATCGCTATTTACCACCAGGTTGAACCTGGTGGTGACCATGTGCAAAATTTAAAAATGCACTTAAAATGCATTTTTTAAATGTACATGTAAAGCACACATGCCCTTTTGGCATGTGTGCACCATACATGTCCCCCCAAAAAATTGGGGGGTGCAGCAGAGGGGGCCTTAGGCCCCCAGCACCCAGAGGTTTTGCATTTCCAAAATTGCAATTTCTGGTTAAGAAATCGCAATTTTGGAAATGCAAAAAAATTTGCAGATATGGGTTAACAGGCCCATAAGTGCGAATGGGGACAGATTCTCTATTTGCGATTCAGTAATAGCATTTGTGATTTTTAAGAAATCGCTATTACCGAATCGTAAAAATCATACATACCTTTTTGCATTTCTGAAATAGCGATTTCTTAAAAATCGCTATTTGAGAATCACAAATTGGTTGTATGATACATCTGGCCCACAACCTTTTATATTAGTGCAAAATCATACTTTAACATAACATTTCATCATTATTAGTCGGATTCATTAGTCCCCATATATATTGGTGGGCACTCCCCGTGGGCACATTTCAAACATGCGTTTAGCAAAACACATTAGTATATTTTCTATGCAGCATTATTATACATTGGTTCATGAATATTTCATGTAAATTTCTTAGTAAATTTCATTGTCATCAAATTCCAATTGTCGGGCCTGCAAACCTGAATATACTTCAGAACCCACATCTGGTGTTTAGTAAAGTGTACCCCCAAGCAAATCACCTGCCCTTGAATGGGCCAATGACTGTTGTTGCCTTTGAGAAATTTTTACGTCAACCAATGATTCTTTTAGAACTCGTGTAGGAATGTGGGGCACATGTCGACTTGTTGCCTGAGCATGTGGCATCCTCATGACTCAGACTAGGTGTGGCCAGGTGACTCAGACTGGGTGTGGCCAGGTTCAGCAGGTATTTAAAGCCATACCAGTCTTGAGGTGATTGCTTGCTGTCAGAGGTCTTCAGATGCAGAGTGGGATTCTCTGCTCCTCCATGCTTGTTCCTGGATCGTCTATTCCACAGTCCAGCATCACGGAGGCCGATCCTAGAAAAGAAGAGATCAAGAAGATTAGCATTATAAAAGGCAGTAATGCGCTGCACATGCTTGAAAAGGCTTCCTACTGTTACCTTTGATAGTTGATTGCTGGATGTTCAGACGGGTGGCGTGCACTAGAAGGGCATATTATCAGTGTCCTTAGTTACTTGAATACTTGCTGTTTGCCGAATAATAATGCTCATTGTTGTTAGCTTGCAAGGACAGTACAGATTTGAGCACGTGTTGAACAATTGTTATTTTAACGATGTACTCTGAATTTGTTTGTATAGTTGAGTTTTATGTAGCATTTTTGTGAAACCAATCATTGACTATGATAAAGAACACTCAGGGCTTGGCTCACACTACTTTCAAAATGTGAATCAAAGGACTGTTATTTCCATGTTCAATCGTCACTGTGATGTAACAGTGATGAAACCAATTACAAAAAAAAGTGAGCTTTAGTATATTAACCCTATGCTCTCAGTGTGTTTAAAACACGGAACTGTGTTCTTTCTGATACTAACATGCTGCGCTGATTAATCCCTGAGAGAAATCTAAATGCTTAAGAATTGATTTTCATTCTTATTCGCCTGATATATGTTTATGATTTTTTATGATTGTGAATGTAACTGTATTTTAGAAAGTGTTATCAAGATCCAATGAGCCAGACACACACTGAATTTCAGAATCACTTTAGGTAGGTCTTCCAGCCGGGCCACATTGACTAGGGAACAAGGTGGGAATACCTGTAGATAGTATAGAAGGCTAAACATTCTATCTGGTTGCATATTCCGTACTGTTTCTTGAAGATCCCTAGAGAGAGGGGAGAGCCATCAAAAGTGGAAAAGGGGACCCTGACAGGTACACCTAGTTTTTGGGAATTGGCAAAGAGTAGTTTAAGTATATCAGTTACATGAAAAGTGTTATTTGAATAAATGTTTAATTTATCATAGAAGATATCTGTTCTTCGTAGACCACTGCTAGCCATCCTGATCCTGCCAGCCGACATCAGTGTTTCTTTCTCTCATCCATCTCCTTTCCCCCGGAACATTCCTATGCCGATCACGTAAAAGTAAGTGGGAGGCACGCAACCTCTGAGTGGAGCTGGGAACAAGCCAGTTGGGTTACCATTGTGTCTCTGTGGCAGGAACAGGTTAGTGCTTGACACCAATGCCCATGTCACACCCAGGGAGAGCATGTACTTGATATGTAATGTGATCCTGTATATTTACATGTAGACTTGTGCACATGTCATATATTATGTGCAGCATACTAAAGTGCAGAGAGCAGGCTGTCATGCAAGGTTGGGAGGTGGTCATTTAGTTTTAGACATGTTTTGGGTTGTGATGGACGGACAATTGTAATGGTGTATTTCGTACTGACGTGACATGCATGTGATTGGCAAATGTTCTTCATGTATCTTTATCTTCTGCAAACTAAAGTTATGTGCTCTGGGTTGTCACTTCTACAATCCAGGTACTCATTAATGGGGCAATGCAGTCCGTCTGAGCACTATCTTTTTCTCATAATGGAATGTGACATCTTGTCCTATATTGAAACATCTCTCCTGTACCTATGGGTACAGAGGTGGTTTAGCCATACACCTGGCCCTATGATGCATCTTTGCATTTGCCCATGTTCCCCTTCAATGGGAGCGCTAAATTGTCAGTAAAAATTCGGGGGTGCCAGGAGAGTCCCAGACCGGAGCCAGGGAGCTATATTTGATTCATAAAATTTGTCGGACCAACCACCACAATCTAGCAGTAGCTTTAAGAATCTTCAAACGGATCTTTTTTAAATATCTAGGATGACCAAACTTGTACAGAAAATGCCTGCCGGCCTCTAACAGTTCCTGCGTCATCGCCCCCCAAAAACCCGTATATTCTAACCTGTCGCGTAACAATACCCACACATTCTTCAAATGAAAAGCCAAATAATCTGGAGCCGCAATCCCCTCTTTTTCTTTTTTCTTACATAGTTTTTGCCAGGCAATCCTGACCCCCGAGATGACCACACAAATGAGGTTAAATCTGCCTGTATCTTCCAAAACCAAGACTTCTTAAATCCCAAGGGGATGGTGTTAAACAAAAAAGTGAAGTTGGGGAGAATAATCATTTTAAGAATGTTGGTTCTCCCGATCAAGGACAAAGGAAGGCCCGCCCAAGTTTTGAGTAATCTGCTGGTTTCCATGCAGGCCTTATCAAAGTTAATCTTAGCTAATTCATCGAGGCAAGAAGTGACTTGAGTCCTCAAATACCTAATTTGTTGTTTAACAAGAAGACTATTATACAAGGTGTTCCAGCACATAATCTCGGTCTTCTCCATATTTACAGAATAACCCAACACCCTTCTGAAATCCTCTAGATGTTGAATTATTCTGGGAAAGACCCCCGTAAGGTCGCCGGTGTAGTTCATAAGATCGTCGGCATATAGAGCGATCTTCTTTACCCAGCCGTGACATTGAAAAGAGGCAATCTGATTGCCTGCCCTAATTGTTGCTGCTAAAGGCTCAATATATAGGTCAAAAAGAAGGGGGGACAGTGGGCATCCCTGACGCATCCCTCTCTCGATCTTAAAACTCGAGGATGTTTTATCATTAACCAAAATACTGGCCACCGGAGCTCTATAGATGGCCTGAATCACTCTAATGAATTTTAGACCTAAGTTATATTTATCCATAGCCAAGTGTAAAAAACGCCAATTCACCGGATCAAAAGCCTGTGCGGCATCGAAAGTGAAAACCGTTAAAGGGACTTTACCTAGAGTCGCCAGGTCAATGGCACCTAGTAGATCATGAGTTAGCTCATGCAGCTGTCTACCCCTGATAAAGCCTTTCTGATCCTCATGAATCAACCTGCTGATCGACTCCTGGAGCCTTATAGATAAAACATGGGTATACAGTTTATAATCTGAGTTCAGCAAGGATATCGCCCAGTATGAACTACATTTTACCGGATCTTTCCCGGGCTTTAATTTAAAAGAAGACTTATCACAGCCTCATCCCATGACCTCGGCTTAGCGGCACCCTCCTGTAAGAGAAGATTAAACACCTCCACTAGGATAGGCATCAACTCATCACATAATGCACAATATAATTTGTTGGGCAGACCGTCCGGGCCCGAAGCCTTCCCCCTTTGTAAGCAATGTATTGCGGCCTTTACTTCTCTTGGATCTACCTTCCTCACCAATTGTAACTGCTCCACTTCCGTTAACTGGGGAAGATGAACCCCATCCAGATATCCCCTGCCAGCTTTGCCTGACAAGCGTAGATCGTCGGTATAGAGATCCTGAAAGAATGCTATGAAAGCCTCCTCTATCTCAGATGCGGCCTCACTTAAGGCTCCAGTTGACTCTGACTTAATATACGCAATGTAATTTTTAGATCTGTCTGTTTTAGTTTTCCAGGCCAGAAGCCTGCCACAACCTTCCCCATACTCATAATGAGCGTACTGACTGCTGTCCCAACTCCTTCTATTTTTCCTCTCGGGAAATAGATGAAGATCTATTCTAGCAGCCTCCAATTGGGCCTCCAAAGTGACTAACTGACTTTCCTCACCTGGAAGGATGTTAAAAACTGCCTCCTGCGACAGGACTAACTGGTATTCAAGTTGCTTTAACTGGCTCCTCTCCTTCCTATGTTTGGCGGCGTAACTTATCACGGCCTCCTCCCAAGACCTCGGCGTAGCGGCACCCTCCTGTAAGAGAAGATTAAACACCTCCACTAGGATAGGCACCAACTCATCACATAATGCACAATATAATTTGTTGGGCTGACCGTCCGGGCCCGAAGCCTTCCCCCTTTGTAAGCAATGTATTGCAGCCTTTACTTCTCCCGGATGTACCTTCCTCACCAGTTGTAACTGCTCCACTTCCGTTAACTGGGGAAGATGAACCCCCTCCAGATATCCCCTGCCAGCTTTGCCTGGCAAATGCAGATCGTTGGTACAGAGATCCTGAAAGAATGCTACGAAAGCCTCCTCTATCTCAGATGCGGCCGTACTTAAGGCTCCAGTTGACTCTGACTTAATATACGCAGTGTAATTTTTAGATCTGTCTGTTTTAGTTTTCCAGGCCAGAAGCCTGCCACAACCTTCCCCATACTCATTATGAGCGTACCGACTGCTGTCCCAACTCCTTCTATTTTTCCTCTTGAGAAATAGATGAAGATCTGTTCTAGCGGCCTCCAATTGGGCCTCCAAAGCGACTAACTGACTTTCCTCACCTGGAAGGATGTTAAAAACTGCCTCCTGCGACAGGGCTAACTGGGATTCAAGTTGCTTTAACTGGCTCCTCTCCTCCCTATGTTTGGCGGTGTAACTTATCACGGCCTCCTCCCAAGACCTCGGCGTAGCGGCACCCTCCTGTAAGAGAAGATTAAACACCTCCACTAGGATAGGCACCAACTCATCACATAATGCACAATATAATTTGTTGGGCAGACTGTCCGGGCCTGAAGCCTTCCCGCTTTGTAAGCAATGTATTGCAGCCTTTACTTCTCTCGGATCTACCTTCCTCACCAATTGTAACTGCTCCACTTCCGTTAACTGGGGAAGATGAACCCCCTCCAGATATCCCCTGTCAGCTTTGCCTGACAAACGCAGATCGTTGGTATAGAGATCCTGAAAGAATGCTATAAAAGCCTCTTCTATCTCAGATGCGGCCGTACTTAAGGCTCCAGTTGACTCTGACTTACTCAATGTAATTTTTAGATCTGTCTGTTTTAGTTTTCCAGGCCAGAAGCCTGCCACAACCTTCCCCATACTCATAATAAGCGTACCGAATGCTGTCCCAACTCCTTCTATTTTTCCTCTCGAGAAATAGATGAAGATCTGTTCTAGCGGCCTCCAATTGGGCCTCCAAAGTGACTAACTGACTGTCCTCACCTGGAAGGATGTTAAAAACTGCCTCCTGCGACAGGGCTAACTGGGATTCAAGTTACTTTAACTGGCTCCTCTCCTTCCTATGTTTGGCGGTGTAACTTATCATGGCCTCCTCCCAAGACCTCGGCGTAGCGGCACCCTCCTGTAAGAGAAGATTAAACACCTCCACTAGGATAGGCACCAACTCATCACATAATGCACAATATAATTTGTTGGGCAGACCGTCCGGGCCCGAAGCCTTCCCCCTTTGTAAGCAATGTATTGCAGCCTTTACTTCTCCAGGATCTACCTTCCTCACCAGTTGTAACTGCTCCACTTCCGTTAACTGGGGAAGATGAACCCCCTCCAGATATCCCCTGCCAGCTTTTCCTGACAAATGCAGATCGTCGGTACAGAGATCCTGAAAGAATGCTATGAAAGCCTCCTCTATCCAGATGCGGCCGTACTTAAGGCTCCAGTTGACTCTGACTTAATATACGCAATGTAATTTTTAGATCTGTCTGTTTTAGTTTTCCAGGCCAGAAGCCTGCCACAACCTTCCCCATACTCATAATGAGCGTACCGACTGCTGTCCAAACTCTTTCTATTTTTCCTCTTGAGAAATAGATGAAGATCTGTTCTAGCAGCCTCCAATTGGGCCTCCAAAGCAACTAACTGACTTTCCTCACCTGGAAGGATGTTAAAAACTGCCTCCTGCAACAGGGCTAACTGGGATTCAAGTTGCTTTAACTGGCTCTTCTCCTCCCTATGTTTGGCGTAGCCAAGCAGACGAGCCTCCCTCTGATGCTTTAAAGGCATTCCACAGAGTCTGTAAAGTAGTAGAGCCATAATTAATCTGAAAGAATTCTTTGGTGTCCCTCCTCAAACCCTCAACCCTCAGTTCATTCAAAAAAAGAGCTCGGTTGGCAGTCCACCTGGGGGTGGGTGATTGGCAATTAAAAGAGACATGCAGTTTTACAGCAGAATGGTCTGATAGGTGAGCCGGGCATGGCCAACATAACTCACTGCTTCCCTTAAGTTATGCTGTACTAGGAAAAGATCAATCGTGGAGCGGGGGCCATACTTTTCATTATTGAAAGTGAACCTGAGGCCTTCACCACCTTTCTGATGCCAGATATCACACAAGCTCAGGTCAGCCATTGCCTGTGTTAACGCGTCCCTATATGTTAATTTATACACATTAGGACTCGTTTTAGGCCGATGAATCTTTTGACCCAGTGGTGAGACACCATAAGACGAGATAACTGATCAATATATCAAGCAATATATCAATGATATTGTCAACATATATCACCACAATGTATTTCACTTTAGACATTTATTATACTGTCGACGCAACCATGACCTTTCAGTCATGAATAATCACACCTTGTTAGAAGTATAGTGAATTTTATTCCCTATTGGTTACAATCTAATAGCAAATGTATTAATCTCAAAACCAAGAAGCACAAGAACATAATCACAGTATGGTAACGATGACAAGATTTAAATAATGCAAAGATCAGAACCATTAAGACACCAAGCAAAGTACATAAGCGGCATATATGACTCAGTTCAGCATAGTACAACGTCAGTCAATGTCCGTTTGTCAGTCAAGAGAGTATTCTATCTAACCACTGATTAGCATTAGCATGTTGGGCTTCATGCAAAACAATTTAGAACATCAATTTGGAAAACATCTAGCTATGGTCCCTTATTCATAAATATACAGCAGCTGGTACCTAGAAGAAAAGGCATATATGTGAATAGACACAATAATTACCCTCCTCAGCATGAGTCAGCATACAGGATCAGTCTTCGTCTTCAGGACATCGGTTGGATCGCCGTCAGTCTATCTAGTCTAAGGGCATTGGGGACACTTCCCTCGTAATGAGAAGTGAGATGGGGCAGCTAAGGGTGAGGATGATTTTAAGTCTCAAGTCACCAAACAGAGTGACAAAGTTTCTGGATGCAATCGATATCATTCCCTATCTAGGTCTCTCGAGTCTCCCGTGTCATGGGTTTTTATCCCTTTTTGAGAATACCTTCCCCCAAAATTCTATTGGCTAATAACTACACCCCACCATCTATAACCTATCAAATTATACATTGAGTAATGCACTTGTCATTCTATGATAAAACATAAAATTTTGATTGGTCCTCATAATTGACGTTTTCCATAGGTGGCATATCCGGGGTTACTTCATTTTCTGGCACCTTCTTCGGGTCAAGAGTTCTCTATTCCATTGTTGAATGTCCTTGTAAGCTATCTCTTTCACGATACAAAAGTGTACAATTTTATATAATAAAGCAACCAGCATGCGGATGAGAGAATATTTTGATGTAGCCTTTTTTGTGGAAAAGAACAAATGCTGGGTCATGGCCTTTTGCAAGTTAGCACACTGAAGAAAACAGAAAAAATACGCTTTTATATGAGAGTTACACAGACAGTTTTTCGACTCACGCTAACTTAAGGCTTATAGATTCTAATGAGTGCAATCTTCGTACATGTTTAACGTATTCAATTAGTTACAATATAAGTAAACCCTTTATAATTGACATTAGTGTATGCACATGATAATTCTTCTCGTTTAATGCGTCTCAATGAATAGTATTATTAATACAGCGTTTGTTAAGTACAAGCAATTCACGTCTAATTTATGTAATATTTAGATTACGCTCTCTCAGTCCCTCCTCTGATGACGCTCGTAATCACACAATCTTTCTCTTCGGTCTAATTTTTCACCTTGCGCATAATGCGCATTTCAACATCCTGCCCTTTATGAGAACTCTCCCATATTTCATTGAACATTTTCTCCCTTTCACTTTCTTCATTTCTTCTTGATCTTTTAGTCCAATTTCTTTTTATTTTGTCATTTATTTTACATGCTCCCCATAATCCCAATAGACAAATTAGGACAATTAATAAACCCATCATTATTTTTGCAAGTACCCCATTCCAAATGTTGGTAAGCCAGCTTCCCACTCGGGCAATTCCCTTTCCAAATTTCTCCCAAACACCAAGTTCTTTCGAATCCTTTAAATCTGTGCTATCTCTAGTAAGGTTAGTCAGCATACTTCTAATCTTCTTACTGTTATCTGGTATAAACGTACAACAATGACTCTCATTAAGCATTTTGCAGACCCCTCCACTCTTTGCTAAAAGAATGTCTAAAGCAAGCCGATTTTGAAGAGTCATAGCTCTTTCTGCAGCAAGTTCAGTATCCATCAGGAGTATGGCTCCTGTGAAGTTTGTCAGCATGTTATCCACTATAGTAGACAACTTTTGTATTTTCATAGAATTCAAAATATCCCCTGCTGAAGGAATTATTGCTCCAAATATGTCACCAATGACAGCCGCCACTGATTCTCGTTTTTGTCTAGGATGTTGTAATTCAGATGTTTTAGGTATTTGTTTTAAGTCATCAATTTGGTATATCTTTGGGAACACTATTCCCAAATAACATGTCCCATACCATCCCTTAGGAAGACGGTAATAAGCATTTAACCCACAGATGTAATAGATTCCAGGAATTGCTGGGTCTTGTCCATTTAACATAAAGGTCCATTTACTCTGAAACAGAAACACATGTCTACATTCACTCGTACCCACAAACAAATTGTCTTGATCAGACTTTGGTCTATATATACAAAGCCTACCTACGTGTAATGCATCTATAGCTAATTTGCCTTGTGTTTTGATTGCAGTATAAGCATAATCATTTGCATATGTGCGTTTCTCTAACCCTTTTTCTAATTTTTCCTTCAGTGCTTTGCGTCTATCATCTGTGTGATCTAAAAAGCTTTTCTCTACAGGAGACAATAAGCAAGTCAAATTATTGCGATGTGCGTAAGCAGTTCCAAATGTGAGAGTCGGCTCAAAGAATCCTCTAACTATTTTTATATTATGCTCTTTAGCTAATTCATTCAGGAATTCAATCAAATGGCACAAATGAAAACACAACATCCAGATTTGAATAAAAGTATTGCACATGCTCTTGATTATAGAATCTTGTTAATAGCAGACTACAACTAATCCCATAAGTGAGAGGAAGGCTATGATAAGTAACTCCCTCCTGGACAGATGAAGGAATTTTAGTACATACATAACACTCTTTCGCATCCATAGTTTGCACATACTCATTTAATAAGCGATAGAAGACATTAGTAGAAAGTTCCCCTTTTGCATTAGTTCCCTCATGCATATGTCTTGCATCCTGCTAAATCTCTCCCACGGAGTTAGTTTGGTGGTAGTCTCAGGTTTTTGTAGTTGCGTTAATAGTTTCTTTCTCTCTCCATGGCATTCCCACAATCACTCCTACAATCATTATTGAACACACAACACCTATTATAAGACCTAACCAGCCACACACTTTACTTCCCTTGCTACTATTTCTATTGTAAGCCATGTTTGCATAGAAATCAGAATAGCAAATCAACAATCGACAAGAGGAATAACTCTTTTTTTTTTTTCTTGTGCACAATTATAGCGTCTTCACTCACTCCAGGAACTCTTTTCGTCAATTCAGGTTTAGCAGCTTGTCACAATCAGGTTTAAGTCAAATCCGATTTCAGTGTCACTTCCAGTAATTTTCTATAGTCTCTTTTCTTTTAGTTTACAGAACTTTCAAAGCCTAGCCAATCTTCTCTTAAACCTTGTTCAGGTACCGTAATACTGGCCTGGTACTTCTCGATCAAAACAGAATGCTAGGAATTCTTGTTGTCATTCAGATGTTGTAGAATATGCCCATTCAGGACCTGTGTATCTTCTGTTCGCAACTCTCTTTCTCTTTACTCAACGTTCTCCTTGTTGCTCTCCTTCACTTAGTTCATCAGCTTGTATAGTATTGCTCTCTTCTAATATGGTATCAGTTGATATTTCTCTTATTTCAAGATGTGCCTTGTCTGGCCACTTATCACCCCTATGCGTCTTTTCTCGATGCTTTCTTTCAGGACGTTGGACAGCACCTTCCTCTAGTGATATGGTATTTTCTCTTGACGGACCTGCAACTGGCTCGGGGGATTATGTCACGCTTCGATTTGCATCGATAGTTTCTACTTCTCTTTCTTCTTCTGATTCAGCGTTGGGTTCAGATTCTAACCCGTATTCGTCTACTTCTGGGAGAACCTCTCCTTGACTTAGTTCTCCTGCTGCCTCTAGTGAGATAGGCACTCCGTCACCCCTCTCGAACTCATTGACTGTTTGAGGGACGAGGCTGTTCTCAGTGGGCTCTCCAGCAGTCTCAGTTCCTTCTTGACTGTTTTCTGACTCTGAGACTTCTCTTCCTGAAGTTGGTGTGCCGGAAACTTCAAGTTCCTCGTCAACAGGACACGTTACCCTTTTTGTATGGCTGGCATGTATCCAATTGGGAAAGCCGGCACACTTCACGGCAGTGGTAGTTGTCAATATTACTTGATATGGCCCCTTCCAACGTGGCTCTAGACACGATTTTCTCACGTGCTTCTTGACAACCACCCAATCTCCGGCTTGTAGAGAGTGACCTGGATCTCCAATTGGTGGTAACGCGTTAGCTTCCACCTGGTGAGAGAAAGAGCGAATCACGTCAGCCAAGCCTTTGCAGTAATCCAATACCATATCATCTGTAATATTCACTAGTGCATTTGCAGGTACTGCTGGTAGTCTCATTGCCCTACCCATGAGGATTTCATGAGGAGACAATCCAGTTTTCTTGTCTGGTGTATTTCTCATAGACATCAGTACTAGAGGTAAGGCATCTGGCCATTTCATGTTTGCTGCTGCACACATTTTTGCCATTCTTGATTTCAAGGTACCATTCATCTGCTCAACTAGTCCTGACGCTTCTGGGCGATAGCTACAATGTAGCTTCTGTTCAATGTTGAGTGTGGCACACAGGAGTTTAATCACCTCATTGTCAAAGTGTCTTCCCCTATCTGATTCTATAGAAACCGGAAACCCGAACCTTGTTATCAGTTCCCTAAGAAGTAGTTTTGCAACTGTAAGGCTGTCATTCCTACGTGTAGGATATGCCTCAATCCAATGACTGAAAACACACACAACCACCAACATGTATTTCAATCCTCCACAAACAAGCATTTCGATAAAATCCATTTGCATTTTGTTGAATGGACCTCCAGCTCTCCCAATGTGGCTCAAAGTTACCACAGTTCCTTTTCCCACGTTCATCTGTTGACAGATGACGCATCTGTGACAAGTGATTTCTGCAGCATGTCTGAATTTTGGATTAAACCAATCAATTTTAAAGGACCTGATCATGGCATCCCTTCCCAAATGTGCCTGTCCATGATATAGTTGAGCGAATTGTGACAAAAGGCTATTTAGAAAAACCAATTTCCCTTCTTCTGAAACCCATAGATCATCAGCTCTTTGTACACATTGCATTCTTTGCCATGTACGCTTCTCCTCTTTGCTAGCACGACTTTGTAATGTTTTCAGTTCATCTAAAGTGTCAACTACTCGTAATGCCATGTTCAAATGTACATCGTTTTCAGTTTGTGGTAACAGTTCCCATTGTTCTTTAAACGATATACAGTTTAATGCACAAAACCTTGCAACTTGATCTGCATAACCGTTTCCCATTGACACAAAATCTTGTGATCTGAGATGAGCACTGTACTTCACCACGGCAATTTCTTGAGGCAACTGAATTGCATGCAACAACTCTCTTATTTGTTCACCATTTTTCACTGGTGAGCCAGAGGAGGTCATAAAACCTCTCTGTGACCAAAGCTGGCCAAGCCATGTACAATTCCAAATCCATACCTGCTGTCAGTATAGATAGTGACTTTCAGATTTACAGCTGCATGGCATGCTTTGGTAAGGGCAATTAATTCTGCCACTTGCGCTGAGAACACTCTTTCAAGCCAGGAGGCTTCGACAATGCCAGTTATGGTACATACTGCGTAACCAGCTCTCAATGTCCCTGTTGAATCTCTTAAACAGGACCCATCAACAAACATAATGCAATCATTTTCTTTCAATTGAGTGTCCTGAATATCAGGACGAGGTTTGGTGCATAACTCGGTCACCTCAAGAAAATCATGCTCAAATTCTTCCCTATCTTTGATCTCAGAATTCTCATTGGGAAGTAAGGTTGCCAGGTTCAGCACAGTGCATCTTTTAAGGGTGACATTTGGCGACCCCAATATGACCGTCTCATACCTAGTCAAACGTGCATTTGTCATGTGTTGTGTCTTAGTTCGTGTCAAAAGAATTTCAACTGAATGTGGAACCATTACTGTCAGAGGGTATTCCATGACTATGCCTTCACATTGTAAAAGGCTTTGACCAACTGCTGCGACTGCCCGCAGACAACCTGGTAAGGCTGCTGCGACAGTGTCCAAGGTAGCTGAAAAATACGCTACGGGGCGATTTGCATCTCCGTGGACCTGTGTTAAGACAGACAAAGAACAAGCATCACGTTCATGACAAAACAACAGAAAAGGCTTTTCGTAATCTGGCATTCCTAATGCTGGTGCCCTGCACATGCATTCTTTTAGCTCTATGAATGACTCAAGCTCTTCTTTTGACAATGTCATTGTGTACGGCTCATCCTTGACCTCCTTCCCTGTCAGTTTTATCAGTGGCTTTGAGATGATAGAGAAGTTGGGTATCCACTGGCGACAGTAGCCCACCATTCCCAAAAACATTCTGACATCTCTTTTTGTCGTTGGTGGATTCATTTGCAAAACAGCTGTTATCCTTTCTTTCGATATTCTTCTGGACCCTTTCTCAATCAAGTGTCCCAAATATTTCACTTCTTTCTGACAATATTGCAGCTTCCTGGGTGACACCTTATGTCCATTTGCCCCCAGATGATTTAGTAATGCAATGGTGTCGTATTTACAACCGTCTCTGGTTTTGGATGCAATTAGTAAATCATCTATGTACTGCACAAGAGTTGAATTAAAAGGCAGCACAAGAGGTTCCAAATCCTTTTTCAGTATCTGATTGAAAATGGATGGTGACTCTGAGAACCCCTGAGGAATTCTGCACCAACTGTACACCTTATCCAGGAATTTGAAACTGAACAAAAACTGGCTGTCCTCATGAAGAGGTATCGAAAAGAAAGCTTGCGATAGGTCTACTACGGTAAACCATTCAGCATCACAAGGAACCTGGAACATAATTACCGCTGGGTTTGGTACCACAGGGCAACATTTTTTCATGATTTCATTCACTTTCCACACGTCCTGCACAATTCGAACTTTCCCACATGGCTTCTTTAAACCCATAATGGGCTAGTTACATGGACTGCTCAGGACTTCTTTTAAAACTCCTTGTCTGAGAAAATCAGCAATTATTTGTGACACTTCAATAAGGACATCTTGAGTCATGTGATATTGTGACACTTGTGGGAACACTGCATTTGGCTTAATCTGAACTTTGACTGGTTCTACTCCTTTAATTAGACCTACTTCTTTTCCGGTCAAATCCCACACCTTCTCTGTCACTGTTCCCTGTAATTCAGCAGGCAATTCAATCAAGGTATGCATCGGGTACAAAGTAATCAAAGGGTAATCTTCATTCGTCCCTGTTTCTTCCTCAACAAACTGATTTTCGTCTCCCTCATCATCACTGTTTGTCTGAACTTCAATTCCATCATTGGAACAGGTAATCATACACTTTGTTTTGCACAACAAGTCTCTCCCTAGTAAGGAGACTGGACTTGAATCGCATACCACAAATCTATGCAGCCCTTGGAAGTTGCCAGTTTCAACCTGCACTGGGTCTGTGATCGCGTTGGTCAGGTATTGATTTGCTACTCCAACCACTCGTATAGTACGCCCTGAGAGAGGTAATCTCGGTACTTCTGCACTTCGAACTGTAGAGCGTGTAGCTCCTGTGTCGACCAAAAATGAGACCTTAAACCCCATCACCTTTCCCTCTACATATGGGCCTCTTTGATCCACCTCTAAGGACGCTGCAAGCCTGCACTCTTCACTGTCTGAGCTATCGTCTGACCAATCTTCATTTTTGCCCTTTTCTCCCCGTAATGGAAACTGTTGTACAGTGTTGTTTTGGTTTGTTACTTGACCTGTGACCTGCTGAGGAAGCATCACCTGTTGCTGTCCCATTGGAGCCATTGGTAATTGCATTTGCTGTCTAGGCACCATGGGAGTCTGCTGTTGCACTGGTTGCATTTGTATTGACTGAAAACGTGGCATCTGTACCTGCTGCATGGGCTGTACCCCTTGCATCTGTACCAAGTTATTCTGAGAATTCGGATTTTGGTATCTCATTCGCGGACCTCGTGAACTCTGTAAAGTACCAACATTCGTACTCTGCTGAACTGCACCATCCTGCACCATATTCGGACATTCCCGCTTCCAATCCCCCACGCCCGCACGCGTGACATGGTGACATCTTTTTCACACCTTGTACGTCATTTTGAATAACAGCATTATTCATGTCCGAACCGCGGTTCACAAACCCTCGACCTCTACCTCTTGGCTGTGCCTGAAACACACCATTCATTTGCGGTTGCTGTTGTATCATCTGCTGAACTCCATTTCCCTGTATTCCAGCCTGTGCAGCTCTTATCATCACCATCACTTTCTCTTTCAGCTTTATCTGTTTTAACTCAATCTCATTGCTACAGTATTTCGCATACTGCAGTACCTCATCAATCAGCTTAGCTTGCCAACAGATCAAATGATTCTTAATCATTTGACTAACTTCTGGTCTCAATCCTTCGACGAATCTAAACACAAGGTGATTCATGTCTTTTGGTTCAATTGTCTCAGTACCACTGTAATGCTTAAACGCCTTCAACAATCTCTCGTAATAAGCGTGTATTGACTCTTTATCCTCTTGAGAGGTCCGGTCTATTTTCTGCCAATCAGTCACCTTCGGCGACACCTTTTGTTTCAGAACTCAATCACTTTATGATAATATTTCATCACCTCTTCTGAAGGTGCTCCGGTCACCTTGTCCCTTGCTGGCTCCTTTGTTGGCCAATCTACCCCTCTTTTGCACTCAAGCCACAAGTCCGGCGGAACAATGATCTCAAACAAAGTGTTCAGATCTTCCCAGAGACACTTTGCAAGCTTCACAAACCTATCTGTCTGTTGGTACCACTCGATTGGCTTCTCTCTTAACCTAGGGTAATCATTTGTAAAAGATAGAATATCTCCTCTAGTCCATGGCACATGTACTAAAACACCACCAGCTGTCTCTGTCATAGGCAGTATTTTTACTGAATCCAAATCAGGTGAGGTCCTCGCTTGAGTTGGCTCTGGACTATTGCTCTTTCCCTTATCTCTTTTCTTTGCCCATCGGCCTTCCCATTTCTACAATGCACCCCAGATTTGTGCGCTCTGCAACAATTCTCTCAAATGTGCTTTCATGCCTGCAGATCTCATGTGTTCAAAATCTTTTGAATCAAAATCTAATCTGTAACTCCTTTTCAAATGCTTAGTGTTCCCGATGTCGATATTGTATTTATCTGCTAGATTGGCTAATCTCTGCTGGACCTTTCCTACCTCCTTAGTGATCTTGGGACACAGATATCGTAACTCTGCTTCTGTATATGACTCCAATCTGTTTACTCCCATTGTCCCTTCCACTAACTCAGCGGCTTCTGCCCCTAGTCGCACCAAGTTCAGGCATTCGTCTTGTTTCTCTTTTTCAGGTTCAACTGCGGTCACTGTAGTCTATTGTGAAGTGTATGTTTTTTCTAACCATTCATTTAACTGTTGCACTGTAAAACCCTGCAGTGAGATGTTCCCTGCATGTATCATTGGAGAGTGCGAAGTATTCGTACTCAAGGTTTGAGGAGTTAAAACTCCTAACCCTGCCTGTCGCATTGCTTCGAGCGGTGCCCCTACTGGACTAAGGTCCATTAAGGGTCTCGGTGGTTCATTTGCCTGCTCTCCAGAGCCCATTATCTGCGGAGTTCCCATGGGCCCTCCTCTTATCGCTTCCTGAGTCATTACTCCCTGATCACACATCCCTGATTTACCCTGTGCATATAACGGTACTGGGGGACCAACGGTAATGGGTAACGATATAGGAGCCGGTGTCTGCCCTGAACCCAGACTCCTCGGAGCAGCAACACCATAAGTCTGCTCCAGTGTTCCCGGAACAGGTACTAATGGCGGTCCCGCTACGGGATTGTATCCCGGTATCAACTGTGGTGGCTGAGACATTATCTACGGAGTTTATTGTATTAGCTTTGGCTTTGTATATATCGGGTCTGGCGGCACAATCAAGTTCGTAGTAGTTTCAAGCACTGGGACATCTGGATAGATTCTCTGTATCGGCATATCTGGTGCAGTGGGTACACTGGCACTATTCTGTGTCAAAACTGTATCGCTAGTCTGTACTGTATCAGTAACTCCCTTCTCCTGCGTCTGGTTCCCAGGATCAACACTAGTACTTGGAGCACTATTGCTCACCGCATACGGTGGCGGACGATCATGTAATAATCTATCCATGAACTCCTCATCGTCTGAATCATCGTCCTCTTCCCAGGATCTTGTATTCTCTTTTGATTTGCCTGAATCTTTATCGGTTTTACAGGAGGCTTTCTTTCCCTGTGTTTCTTCTCCCTGAGTTATTGCTGGGAATATCTTCAGCCCATCTACGATTCCCCTTGTCTACATTTTACTCTCGTTGTCCCACCTTGCTTCTGCATAAGATTTTTCTGCCCTTTTCAGCCTTCTCTGAAATCTTTCTTGTCTATGTTTAAGAGCCATTAAGTCCCAAATCGCTAAAGCCTCATATTGTGCTGGTCTTGGATGTGGCTGTTGTGTACTTAGCATCCACCTCAGATTTTCTAGCACTCTTGTATTGAACGTCCCATGTTCTGGAAAAGATAAACACCCCTCTTTCTCCGTTAGTTTGCCCCACTGTTTCATCCATAAACAAGGCGCGACACCTTTCTCTTCCATAACTGAATAAGCTGGTGTACCCTCAGGTGGTGTAGGTTCCCCGTCAGTTGCTACAATGTACACATCTCTCTTTAAAGCACTCTTAAATGCTTTAATAAAATTCATTTCTGCAGTTCCTTATTTATTTTGATCAAAGATGGCTTGGTTCCCAGGACACTCTTCACCCGCCCTTTCTCAACCTATTGCCTCTCACGGACGGCAGCCAATCCGTGCGTGACCCCTCTCGACATCTGATCTATCTCAGCGCTGCACCATTGACGTCACACTCACACACTCAGCAGCTGACAAAGTCTTGCGGCTCATCCGCTACTCATTAACCCTTACAACTTCATATAAACTAATGCCAAATTATTGCAAGCACCTTAAAACAATACAAATCTGCTCGTCTACTACAGGAAGGGTAACACATTCGCTTCAGAACTTTACGGAGATTTCTCTTGAAGCCTCAGCCGCTACTCTCTCTTTATCAGTTCTCTCATACGCAAGCAGAGTTCGACCCGCGAATCCTACTCTCGACTTGCCAATGACTCGTTCTAGTGCACCTTAGAATTTGTCAAATCTCCATCGAAGGTTTCATTCATGCATTATAACTCAAACTCGATTTGTCAACCGCACCCGATTGACCTACTAAACCGCACAGATTACAACATAAACCACATTTATTATCATACTCCGGAGTCTTAGACCTCAACAGGTCCGTACATAACAACCAACCACGTGGATAATTTTGAGCAACAAGCGCTACATTCACATGAAGTACGCCGACTTCCCTACTCTCATACTATGGAGTACACCTACTCCTGCTAAACAACATATAAGTTGACCTAATTCACACAGATTTTCACAATCACTTGCAAAATGCATAAGCTTTAGGCAAGCGCAAAGACCCTAACCACTCATACTATGGCGCTGAGAACATTCCCAACTCATTTAGGCAGGCTCCGAGATCCCAGGAAAAGCCATAGCGAGTTTAGCAACGCATCATACCTCCAAATTGTATTATCACAGAAAAACAAATTAAACAATGAAACTCCGTCTTAGGGCTCCCAAGGGCCAAACCGTCGCTCTGCTACCAGAACTGTTAACGCATCCCTATATGTTAATTTATACACATTAGGACTCGTTTTAGGCCGATGAATCTTTTGACCCAGTGGTGAGACACCGTAAGACGAGATAACTGATCAATATATCAAGCAATATATCAATGATATTGTCAACATATATCACCACAATGTATTTCACTTTAGACATTTATTATACTGTTGATGCAACCATGACCTTTCAGTCATGAATAATCACACCTTGTTAGAAGTATAGTGAATTTTATTCCCTATTGGTTACAATCTAATAGCAAATGTATTAATCTCAAAACCAAGAAGCACAAGAACATAATCACAATATGGTAACGATGACAAGATTTAGATCATGCAAATATCAGAACCATTAAGACACCAAGCAAAGTACATAAGCGGCATATATGACTCAGTTCAGCATAGTACAACGTCAGTCAATGTCCGTTTGTCAGTCAAGAGAGTATTCTATCTAACCAATGATTAGCATTAGCATGTTGGGCTTCATGCAAAACAATTTAGAACATCAATTTGGAAAAAATCTAGCAATGGTCCCTTATTCAAAAATATACAGCAGCTGGTACCTAGAAGAAAAGGCATATATGTGAATAGACACAATAATTACACTCCTCAGAATGAGTCAGCATACAGGATCAGTCTTCGTCTTCAGGACATCGGTTGGATCGCCGTCAGTCTATCTAGTCCAAGGGCATTGGGGACACTTCCCTCGTAAGGCAGCTAAGGGTGAGGATGATTTTAAGTCTCAAGTCACCAAACAGAGTGACAAAGTTTCTGGATGCAATCGATATCATTCCCTATCTAGGTCTCTCGAGTCTCCCGTGTCATGGGTTTTTATCCCTTTTTGAGAATACCTTCCCCCAAAATTCTATTGGCTAATAACTACACCCCACTATCTATAACCTATCAAATTATACATTGAGTAATGCACTTGTCATTCTATGCTAAAACATAACATTTTGATTGGTCCTCATAATTGACGTTTTCCGTAGGTGGCATATCCGGAGTTACTTCATTTTCTGGCACCTTCTTCGGGTCAAGAGTTCTCTATTCCATTGTTGAATGTCCTTGTAAGCTATCTCTTTCACGATACAAAAGTGTACAATTTTATATAATAAAGCAACTAGCATGCAATGAGAGAATATTTCGATGTAGCCTGTTTTGTGGAAAAGAACAAATGCTGGGTCATGGCCTTTTGCAAGTCAGCACACTGAAGAAAACAGAAAAAATACGCTTTTATATAAGAGTTACACGGACAGTTTTTCGACTCACGCTAACTTAAGGCTTATAGATTCTAATGAGAGCAATCTTCGTACATGTTTAACGTATTCAATTAGTTACAATATAAGTAAACCCTTTATAATTGACATTAGTGTATGCACATGATAATTCTTCTCGTTTAATGCGTCTCAATGAATAGTATTATTAATACAGCGTTTGTTAAGTACAAGCAATTCACGTCTAATTTATGTAATATTTAGATTACGCTCTCTCACCTGTTTTATACAAGAGCAAGTTTTAGAATAGTTCACTGTCGGTCCTAAGGTGGACTTATCTAACCTTGGCTCCAATAACCATTAAAATCCCCACCTACTATAATCGGATATTTCGCTGCCAATAGGTGACTGTGCAGCTCCTGAAAAGGTGCAGGGTCATCCACATTAGGCCCGTAATATCCATCTATCGTGAGCCATATGCCATTCAAGCCCACCTCCACAATCAATCACCTACACTTGGGGTCTCTCATGATGTTTGCAATGTTTACCCTTACCGATTTCTTTATAAGAATGGACACCCCTTTCCTAGTGCACGACTGATTTGTACACACATTAAAGCCAACCCAGTTTAAGCGTTTAAGATATCCGCTCCACTCAGACTGTAACAAATGAGTCTCCTGTAAAATGGCAACCTCCTCATCTAACCCTTTTAGAAACTCAAAGTTTTTCCTCCTCCTCCTTATAAACTGTAAGCCATTAATATTCCATGAAAGAAATTTTATTGTGACCCTTTTATCGCTAGCCATTATCTAAGAAAGTGTAAACAAAGACCAGCATATAAATAAACTATCAGACCCTTAGCTAGGCTCCCTACAACATACCTGAGGACATTTGTGTACTCAATTTTTATTTTTTCTCCCCTTGCTTCCCACCCGGTGTCAGGAGCCCGCTATCCAGTGCCCGACCCTTGACCCTCCCTACTTAACCTAATTTGGGGGTGCAATACCATGGCTCCCCAGAGACTAGGAACTAAGAACTGAGAGAGCAGTGTGGCGGCACTTTCCGAAAAATAGTCAACCGACTGGTATCCCTGCCAACCAGTCAGACTTTTATCTATGGTGGCAGTATAGGTGCCCAAAAAAGATCTTGTGTACAAAATGTGAGTATAGCGGGCTTTAATAAATCATACAAAAATAAGGCTACCAAGTGTACCCAGCTTCTTAAAACTTATGGCTACACAATAGCGCAGTGATGCAAAAATCTAACCACCGCTCTGCCCCCCTTGCCTGCCCCACCCCTATCCTTTAGCCCCTCCTTGATTTTTTAGGAAATCCAGAAAGTTAGTTGCTTCCTGAACGTTCTGAAAGACTTTTGCCTGGCCTTTGTGTAGAACTTTGAGTTTAGCAAGTTGGATGATACCTGCCGGCGCCCCCAACCTTTTGAAATTATCTATTAAACCAACAAACTCACGACGCCGGTGCGCAGCCGCAACCGACATATCTGAAAAAACTCAGCAAGTGAACTTTTCATCAGACTTAAACTCTCTCATTGCTCTAGCCTGGGAAAGAATTTGCTCCTTGATTCGAAAGTCTACACAATTAACCAAGATAGTTTGTGGATATTTGGAATTGGCAGGGCAGGTAAAGGGCACTCTGTGGGCCCTCATGATTGAGAGGTTCCCTCCAGCTCTGTCCTTATCCGGAAGGATGACTTTATAGAGAAGTTCCAAGATAACGTTGGTCACTGATGAGGCTGCTTCAGTCCCCTCTGGGATTCCCACGAATCTAAGATTGGAACGTTAGACCTGTTCTCTGCCTCGTCCAGCTTTAACTGAAGATCCTCCAGCTCAGATTGAATCCGAGATGTTGTTGATTTAGTACAATGCTCGAGATCTTCTAGGTTGGAGACCTGCTGCTCCATCTATGAGACTCAAGAAGAGAGGTGAGTTAGGTGTGTATTCAATTGCGAAAGCTGATCTTTTGTCTCTCTACGTGCCTCCTCTTGCAAGAGTTTTATAGCTCAGAGTTCTACCAGAAACTGTCCCATCAGCTCTTCCAATGTTGAAGAACCTTTTATCCCACTTGCCGTGTAGGCTGAAATTGAAAGATTGGGAGAAGAGCCGGGAGGGTGTGACGCAATGTTTGAAGTGGAGTTGATTCCCGATGTATTGAGAACCTCAGCACATGGCTCTTCCAACAAAGGGTTTGGAACCGAAATGGCAAGATCACCCGTACTTGGCGGGGTCTCTTCAATGGAAAGCGTTCCCCTCTCCCCCGCTCCTTCTTTTGCCCCCTTCATACTTAACATGGTTATAGCTTTGAGGCTGCTAGTGGGATTTAAGAACAAAGGATATGCGGGATTCTTTGATTGATCCGTATTAGATAGGGGAAGAATTTCAAGATGTTCAGAGGGAGGATTGCCTAATGGCGCTGGATAAAGTGGTTCAGGTAAGGAGCCAAAAACAACGCCTCCCGGATAGGTAGAGGAAGATTGAGAAAAAACTTGAGGAGATGACTCCATTGTGGATGGTGGACACTCAACCGGCTGGTGCACAGGCTCCTCGATATTGAGCTCTGAGATAGCAATAGGACCTGAAGAAAGTGAAGATGAAGGAAGATCCTGCATCTGAGACACTGGGCCTAAGGGATCAGCAAAGTCCTGTTGGCTGGATTTTAGCCTGAGCCTCCCAGAAGCTGAGGTCAGGGTCTTAGATTTAGAACCTGTTAAAAACTTGCCTGTTGGCCGTGACTTAGACCGAATATCCTGTGTCGCACGTTTCATTGTGGGAGACAATAAAGTGGAACAGCAAGATTGTGAAGGACAAAAATCCCAACACTTTATTGGCAACAGGGCCAATATAAGCCATACCCTATTATCTACTGGGTCTTAGTGGTCAATTGGTTTTAGCCATGCTCTGTTATTTACTAGGGACTTACATGACACTGCAATGTTTGGATTTCATGTATTCCTTTTGTGCTGTGATTTATGGGGACAGGGATATGTGTTGCATCCTGGGGTATAACGAGTGTCAGTGCCAACATGCTTGCAGGGGTACCACACTGAGGGACTTGCTGACAGTGGAAGTATGATGTAAAGTAGCATACACAATGTGTAAGCTTGTGTGTGGGCTCACATGGCTACAGTGTTGATTTGTGGACTAAATGTGGACATTTTTTAGTGATTTCCACACATTGCAGCTAACTTGTTAACTGGAGGTTTCAGTTGTCACTTTGCTGCGACTGTTTGCAGATTATAAAATAGCTACTCATCTTCCTCATCCTCACTGTTCAGCCCTTCAGGCACGTTGCAGTATTTGGCCCACACAATACTTGCTTATACATGTTGGTTCATCTACAGGACTTTCTCTGTTTGCTACGACATTTCCATTGTATGCAGTTTTAGTGGCTGACTTCCACAAATTTACAGAATTCAGCCACAATTCTTGTGCAGTCTGTGAGTGGCCTCCACAAAGTGGCTGGGCCAGCTGAGAGGAAGAGTGTTTCAGATGTCCTTTAAAATGTGTGTGTTTCCCATGTGAACTCACACACAGCTGCAGCCAACATCCTTGTGTGGGTTCCCTGTATGACTAGTTCTGACAAATATGAATGCAATATGCATGTGGTTATATGTCTGTGTCCTGAGTACCACATGCATGTTTCCTAGGTTTTGAGACATCCAATATCCTTTGACATACATGCAAGATGACAACTGATTTGAGTGTGAAAGGGCTAAACAGGAATGTGCTGTATATTTCAGTCACTATGGGGGTTATTCTAACTTTGGAGGAGGTGTTAATCCGTCCCAAAAGTGACGGAAAAGTGACGGATTTACCACCAGCCGTATTACGAGTCCATTATATCCTATGGAACTCGTAATACGGCTGGTGGTATATCTGTCACTTTTCCGTCACTTTTGGGACGGATTAACACTCCTCCAAAGTTAGAATAACCCCCTATCTGTCATACATGTGAGTGCCACTGAGGGGTGATAGTGCTAGTAGACATTTATTTGTTACAGAGCTGACAGTGACCCACTGATGCTGGCACTGCCTACTGATGTCCTACCTATGCCCAACATATGGATGGCATTCATCACTTGGACATATATTTTTTCTGCTGTAATTTTTCAGTCTGATCGACTTGTGTGATATGAGTGTAGCTATGTGATAAGTACGTGCAACTATCAGTGCATACATTTTACTTTCACATTCCTTCATCAGTGCGTTGTGTGCGTGTTGGGACTTCTAGAGTGTTTGACTCCTTGTCTACCACCGTTTGTGGCTAGTCATGGTTTCTGATTCGTGACTGATTCGCTGTTGCATCCTAATGTTAAAAATACTCCAAGACGGTTGTGTGAAAAGTGATTTATTTACAGCAATGGTGCACAGTGTGTAAATGTTACCAATATTCATGAAAAAATGTGCACTAAATTTGTCCTTTTGCATGCCCCAGTAGCAGTATTAAAATTAAGTAGTCCTCTTTCGTGTGGTGGGGCACCATTGTCGTCATCCTCCTCCCTGGGGACATCCACCTGGTCCTCCAAGGGGACATTGGTCCTGACACATATATTGTGCAATATGGCACATACAACTATTATTTTACACACAAGTTTTTTAGAGTGCCAAATGTCCTCTCCACAACTTTCCTGGTTGTTTTGTGTGCCTCAATGTACGCCTTCCCAAAGTCCGTTTGTGGATTGCCAAATGGGGACATCACCCACAGTTGGATGCCATATCCCTGGTCTGCTGCAATGGCAGAGGAGACACAGGGTTAGACTTGCCCTTGTATATCTTTTCAACTGGCCTTGCACAGTATTGGTGTATTGGATTAGGGAATCAGTCTTTCTTCTTGTAATGTGTGAGTTTCTGTGTGCATACATGATTATATTGGTGTGTTGTGGCATTCCTTCCAGTTGAGTGTGCAGCCTCAGGGGAATGGGGATTGAGTTATTTGAATGGTATTACAGTTCACCCATGAAGGATGTGTGTAATGTAGAAGAATGTGGAAGACATGTGTTGTAACATGTGTCCGACCAAAAAGCCATGTTGTGTGAGTTTGATCCTTTTGTTTGTTTCTGTGCCATAAGACAGGTGTTATGCCCTGTCTGTAGCCTGCATTCCCCTCCCTCCCCCTAGACAAGGTACTCCTCTCTTGCACAAATTGCTGCTTTTCATATTTCCTGACTCACACGCATGTGTGTGTGGGGGCATCATGCAAAGTGTGCCATAGTAGCTTGGGATGTATTGGCATGTTTGTGGATTTGGGAAAGCCCCTGTGGCACAGGATGGGACACAAATTGTCTTGCAGCACCACCCTACACCACTGGGACATGTCAGCAGTGTGCCGTGACTACTAGACATGGAACATTGCTGTCTTCATCCACGGGTCCTGACACTAACTCAACTGCTAAGTTCCAACATACGCACCCTAGCACCTTGATACTATGATCCCTGCAATGCTGGGGTGATTGCCTGTGTGCATGAAGGTGTCCTTTCCTGCACATGACTATCAATGTTGACAATTTGCTATTTCTATGCATGCTGTAGCCGGCTGTACACACTGCAAGATCAATATGAATTAAAGTGTGGAGTGTTTCTCCTTTTTGCACAATAGTGTTTGCACCCCCATAGTGTGTGTACCTTTTGCTGCCTCAGGTGTACATATTGCTGTATATGTGAGCCAATGCCAATATGCAATATGTTATGTAGTGGCACACCCACATCATGGCCCAATGTACGGCCCTTCCACACTCAGTGATGCATGTGATACGGCTATGTTGACAAAGCTGCATTAACACCCAAATGAGTTGCTGAACACCACCTTGTGAATGCAGAGCAGGCAGTGCTACACTGGAGCATCATTGAAAATGACAGTCAAGTGGCACTAGGGGCTTGTACAGTGGTCCTTATGTGTTGGAGATGTGTATTGAAAGTTTGCTGAGATACATGTTGCATGTGTGTTGCTGATTGTTTATCCATGTGTCTCTATTCATATGTGTAGAGTGTTGCATGTGTATAGTTTGCACCAGGTGTGCTGTGTGTTGTATGTGTTAAGTGATAGCTGTTTGCTTACCTACTAGTAAACCATTGCCATGTTCTCCATCCCGGAAGTGTTGATCGATGGTGGAATGCCAGAAGATATAGGCATCATGCACACTACCAGGATACTTGGCCAGCACCTAGCTGAATAGACCCTTTTGGTCCACAATGGACCGCATGTTGTTTGAATGTATGTGCTTCCTGTTCCTGTACAGGTATTCAGTTTCAGCAGGAGGGGAAAATAGCACCTGCGTGCAATGCATGGCATCCAGCACTTTCGGGAAGCCGGCAACTGCATAAAATTCCTGTTTGGTCTCCTGCTGCAGTTGCTGGGTATTGGGGAACAGGATATGTCTAGGGGTGAGGCGGATGATGGCATCCAACACACTTGGCAGGAGGGCTGAGAGGAAGGGCTGGGATAATCCACCAATTTCTGCCACAGTTGACTGGAAAGTGCCAGAGACCAGCATGTGCAGCACAGCCAGAAGCTTGGTCATGGTTGGTATGTTGATTGACCTATGCATCATGGGTGTAATTGCTGGTGTGATGTCATGAAGCAGCTGCATAATGGACTCTGGCTTCAACCAGTAGCATTTGATAACAGCTTCCTCTCTTTGGCCAAGAATGGATATCCGTAGGCAATAGATTTGCTCTCTCCTCCTGCGCTGCCTTTGTGGTTGGAGTAGTGGTGATGGAAGTTACTGTGGTGAGGCTGGCAGTGCTTGGCGTTGTCACTGTCTTCTTCTCCTCATGCCTAAATGCAACAGTAACAGGTTCATGTTTCTCTGGTGGTCGCCAGAATGCTTAAGGTGTTTTTTTCCTTTTATACCTGTGCCTTTGCACCATTTTAACGGCTGGTTTGACCAAGCGTTATGATTTTGGTGCTAATGGGTATTTACTCTGTTTTTCTGATGCACACGTGATTTTTCAGAAGGCTTGTAAATATTTTATTAGGAAGCTAGTGCCATTTTTTTAGTAAGGAACGCCTACTCTGCATATAATTTTCATTAAACAGCGCAGAGTTAGGCGGTTATACAAAAAAATGGCACAATGTTCTAGAAAGTGGCGTGTAAATAAGGCACTGATTTTTCACCGCTGTTGCACCATACATTGTGGCACAACAGTGGTGCTAAATCCTTGTAAATCTGGGCCTAAGTTCCAACATAAAAATCAGGAACATGGAAATTCAGTCCAGGGATCCGTCCAGTGAGACAACTTCATCGGGCACAAAATTTGAATTTTCTGACTTGGAACTTTTCCCACCAATCGCAATGGCTGTAGCTAGAGCTCGTTCAGTGTGTATCTGATTTTGAAAGGCCTTCATTGGCTACAGCCTTCAGCCTTCATCTTCACTGTGAGTGATATCAAGCTCCAGAAAAAAGATTAAGTGCAAAGATAAAAGCTTTGGGTCAAGCCACTAGGCTAAGCTGGTCTCTGATGCATTGTGGCAGACTCAAATTGTGCGCAGGTCGTAGTCAAGCACACCTGTATACGCTATGATGTTTCTTCGAGCATGTTCACGCTAAAACTATAAAAGGTCATATGTTTGGTTTCCCCTGCTTGGATTTTAATATTTTTTGGGGCACTTCTCTTAATAAATTGTCCCCAATTTCCCGATCAATCTTAGTTATTGTGTTGTATTTTGGCTTTTTAACTGTTTTCATATTACAAAATACATTTTTCATTAAGATATGCTTGTCTGCTCAGTGCCATAAGTGCAAGGGGTCGAGCCTAGGTCAACTTTTATATATTTAACCTGATAAAAGTTTGGCCTTCTTACACGAGAACGACCTAACCTATGACTTCACCTACCACATAATCCACTTTTTACATTAGGCTACACAGTCAGAGCAGAACCAGAATGCAAAAGGAAGAGGTGCTACAGGTTGGAATGATAAATTTGGCTCGGTGGTCTCTCCCTGGGTCTCAGTGTGCGTAACTGGGTTGTATTTTGAGGGGGAGAAACCCTCCTCTAGCAACAGCTATAATCTGTGTCAGGGTGAACAACAAAAAATCACTAAAATAACCTGTGCATAACCCCCTCTTAACTTGGCACTTAAATAGTCAGATTTGACTTAGAAGCGATGTGTAAAGTAATTAAGCAGCCCACCAACTGTAAGAAAGTGAAAACTCAGCACACGGAAAATACCAAACCTATTTACAAATATAAAGTAAATCTGAATAAATTGTTTGAAAACAAAATGACACAATTTCAATCAGTGGAGCTGTAGTTATGAATTTTTAAAGTTTAAAGTGAAAAAGAGCACACAAAAGATCAAATCATCAACAGTGGATTTCTAGACATGTGAGAGAGGGACAAAGTCAAATGTGATGACCAACCATGATGGAGGTTGGTTCCGATACACAAAATGAATTGGGCCGGTCTTGCTTACTTTCAGACTTTGAAAAAAGTTCAGGGAAATATTGTCTGAGAAGGTAAAGTTCAGCGGGGCAAGTCATCTGGCGGTGTCTGAGGAGGAAGCATCTTCCTCGGGGAGCCTTTGGACAAAGTCACTGAGAAAAATCCTTCATTCTGACTTTTTTGGGAAGTTGAAATCTCCAGTGGGCCGAAGCTGCAAGTTGTAGTCAATGAGGACTCCACAAGGCTGAACACCCCATCTGTAAGGAGCCTCTGGACAGAATTTGCTGCTGAGGAGAAGAATGTGGTTGGAGTTGCCACAAAGCCAGTCCAATCCGCGATTCACCTTGGAAACCTTACATTTTAAACGTACAAAACCATAGAAATTCACCTGTTGTAGTTTGAGTTATTTCAAGTAACTATAACTCATGCACTGCTAATTACCCCACAAACTATGGCACTCATTACACCTTTGATACCTTTATTGATAATATCAATGTAATATTTACAGTGAATTTTTTTACAAAAACAAATGTGCATGTCGGGGACGCAAGTTATAGTTATCTTAGGTCACAAGTTATATTTACCATGCGCAGCAGGAGTTGGCTGCAGGGCCTTGCCTGTGGTCAGGTCTGAGCAGGCCAACTCCTATAACCACCCACACTTCGGCTGTGCTCAGCGGGGGTTGGCTTTAGGGCTTGGCCTGCAGCAAGGCCCCGCGACCAACCCCTGATAACCACCCAAACCAGCACCAAACATGGCCGAACAGTCTGTCTCTCTTTGTGTGAGAATAGGTGTGAGAGGGAGTCTCTTGTTGGGAGAGTGTCTCTATGGGTGTGAAAGTGGGTGCATGAGAGTCTGAGTGGTTCTGTGAGTGGGTGCAGGAGGGTCTGAGTGGGTCTTTGAGTGGGTGCATCAGTATCTGAGCGGGTCTTTGAGCGGGTGGGTCAGTGTCTGAGTGGGTCTGTGAGTGGGTGCTTGAGGGTCTGAGTAGGTGTGTGAGGGGGTAAATGAGTCTCTGAGTGCATGTATGAGTGAATGAATTAGTGTATGAATGAGTCTGTGAATTTTGTAAAAATGTATTTTGCTTATTCATGATTAATCTCAATTAATCGTGAATATCAAGCATGGTGAAGAAAATCATTTTAAACCCATAATTCGACCCTCAAACCCCCCTATATCACACTCCTGGGATCAGGGTACCTCCACCATGACCCATTATGCTGTTTTTCATTTAGTATTTCAGCCCCAGGGACCCTCTCCCATAACATGAAATGGCAGCCGCAACTTCCCATTGAGGTTGTGGCCACCCAATTACAGCTCTTCTATTTGCTTCTGCATTCGTGAAAATTCACGAATGCTCAGGAATTATTCGGGACCTCAGATATACAAATTTGGATTTTCTTTAGTTTCTTGTAAACTGCTGAATGGATTTACAACAAAGGCAAAAGCGTATTCTGCGTACCGAAACCTAACTTTCTGCCAAATTTAGTGTAAATCTGTCCAGTGGTTTGGGCTGTTGCCTTGTTCAAAAGTCCCATGGGAATTAACATAGGAAACACAACTTTTTTGACAACCCCCCCATTTTCTCAACCCCTGTTTGACGAATCACCCTGAAACTCTCCGTAGTCATCAAGATTCACCAGTGCACTTTTTCTGGAAATTTTTGTGAAGATTCACGAAACGGTGGCAAAGTCATAGGCATGTCAAAAAATCGCCTATATATATATATATATATATATACACACACACTAGGACCACACTCCTCACAGAGTTTGTGAAGACAGCACCTACTCCAAGCAAAGTCGATCACGGTATGCAATGATCGTATGTTTAATGTGAGGAAACCCCAAAGCGTTTAGGCGGAAAGTTGCCTTGATCACGGGTGCCATGAAGTGTGCGCTGTCTTCACAAACTGTGTGAGGAGTGTGGTCTGGATATTACCGGGTGCCTCACCCGGCCAGGGTGAGGGTCCTGGCCAGTGAGGAGCTGCGTAACTGAATTTTGAGAAAAAGGGCACTTTCTGGGTAAAGAGCTACTTTTCCGCCAAATTTGGTGTATTCCGTCTAGCGTTTTGGGTGATAGTCGTGTCTAAAATTTCTAGGTGAATTAACATTAGCAACACTTTTTTTTACATCCCCTTCTTCTCAGCCCCCGCTTGGCGGATCGTCCCAAACTTTCCAAGTACAACAAAACCATAGAGTATACTTTTTTAGAAAATGTCATAAAGATTTGTCAAATGGTGCCAAAGATATAGCCAAGACAAAAAACACTTTTTCTATGGAAACTAGGTCCTAACTATTGCTACCTACTGGTGACCTACTGTGTATATATTCATATGTAAATATACATATGTATATAAAATCATGTCTGCACTTGGCAATGCCGATCCACACCAGAACGCCAATGGTGCTCGTAGCGATGCCACGCCATCCCGTCTTACATATTACACTTCCTCCTCACGTAAAAAGAAGACAGGCACTCAGAGAGCAATTCAAATCATGCTGATTTGATCCTGTATGGGAATAGAATGCGCTTCAGCAGAAATGGCCTTTTTCAACCTGTAATTCGGCATCTTGTTTTTCCTTATATACCCATCATGGGACTACTCCTTCACCATTATCTGAAAGAAACTTTTTAGAATGGTAAAAATCCTCTTTATTTCTACAAACGTTATGCAGAGTGGGCTCCTTTTCATACCCTAATTCCTCATATTAACAAAATAATTTTTTTAACTCTGTATGATGTCATTGATTATGCCTTTGTGATTTGGCCCAAACTTGAATATAACTATTGTCATTAGTTACACAAATCATGATACTTCTGAATCAAAGTCAATAGCACCATTTCACAGTCAAGAAACATTTCTTGAGCAACTCTGTGGTTCCGTAGATCGTTAAATGCTTGCTCCCTGTTGATTTGGCCCCAACTCGTATATAATGGAAAAAATGATACCTCCATCTTGGATAACATACATCATAATATACAATGCAAAACCCTATTCTGTCTAAAACAATCCTGCTTATTTGCTCCTCAGGGGTGGAAAAATGAAGCACAAGTTGGCAAACCAAATAATCCAATTAAAAAATAAAAATAAGAAATAAAGACTTCTATATTTAGATGAGATTTCATAGCTCCTACACTTTCACCACTCAGGCATCTATCCCCCTACCAACTCAGCAATAAAGAAAATGAAAAACAATTAATAAAAGCAAAACCGCTTCCCATATTTTTCATCCTACACACCAGAAAGCAGTATTCACTTGTCATTCTACTAGATTCATGTCTGACAACTCCATAGGAACCCGTTTCTCCACTTCTATTAAGGTAGCTACCTTTACAGATGGACATGTAGTTCTTCACCACGGTTGATACCTTTAGGCTCATTGTTGTCAAACACTAGTATATATGTGGATTCCAATATACAGAGGTTTTTCTCTTTATTACCTCCCTGGTATCTTTCTTTATGCCACCAATCAAACTGTATGTCAGGTCTGTAATCTTTCCTTGGTGTACAACACTTATATGTCTAGCCACTGGGTATGCAGGGTCTTTGTTCATAATTGCCCTTTAATGCTGCAGTATACTCTTATGTCCCTAATGGTAAAACTCCTCACATATATTTTGAGGAACTTACATTTCCGAAAATGCATAACAAAATCACTCTTGCAGTTATAGTGCCCTTTAATCATGTGCATAATTTTGCCTCCCACGTCCACTCTCTTCATGTTCTCACCATTCTTGCAAGCCTTACATCTTGAACACTTGGCACAACCATCTCCTTTCATTAACCAGGTACCTTCAACATTCTGGCGAACATCACTCCTCACTAGTGGATCCCTCATTGATCTACCCCTTCTGAACGTTAATAGGGGGTGATGTTGTATGTCTCTCCCAATGATTGGGTCACTCTTCAAAAGATGCCAGTGTTTGCTTAAGACTGCTCTCACTCTAGAGTGGGCACTACTGTAAGTGGTAATGAATCTAAGTTTCATTTTGGAAAAGTTATAATGTTTTAATTCTTTGGACAATATACTCTCTCTGTGTTTATGTTTCACCTATCGACCACCTCTCCCACGGTTTCCTTCTTGTATCCTCTTCTAGTAAGCATCTGCATTGTACACTGCTTTGCACTCTAAATCTTTTCCTCATTGCTACAAATCATTCTAGCCCTAAGGAGATCCCAATAGGGGACATTCTCAATCAAAGACACAGGACAAAAACTCAAGGCATGGAGGACACTGTTACCAGCACTCAGGGCCATATTTATACTTTTTGACGCAAAACTGCGCTGACACAGTTTAGCGTCAAAAACTTTACTGCCGGCTAACGCCATTTCTTTGCACTGTTCGGGCATCAAATTTATACTTTGACGCACAGCGGCGCAAACTACAGGTGTGAGTCATTTTTTTTACTCAAACCAATACGTCATGTTGTGAAGAAAAACAACGTTAAAACGGCAAAAATGACTGTGAGACGGTTTACGACGTCACAAACCGGAAACACGCCGTTTTTTATGCCATTGCATCAAAAAGCGGCACAAACACAGCAAAATGTTCTAAGGAGAGCCAAAATGGATCCCAGATGCTTGCCCAGACCCCAGGAAGATGTCAACAGACCAGGAACCAGCCAGGAGGAATCATACAAGACTCATGACAGGGAGAAGAAGAAAAGAAAGTGTCGCTTCAGTGCAGAGGAGCAGGAAATTCTGGTGAAAGAGGTGACGGAACACCAGCACCAACTGTTTGTCACCTCAAAGTTGCCAATTAGTAGGAGAGAGGCAATATGGCAACACATTGTTGACAAGATCAACAGTGTGGCAGAAGTACGGAGAACAGTCATCAAGTGCAAGTAACACTGGTATGACTGCAAGCGCAGGACCAAAGAAAAGATGGCCATGAACAGGAAGGCAGCACTGCAGACTGGAGGTATGAGTCCAGCACCGCAGGAGGCCCTGGACCACATGGAGGAGATGGTGGCAGCCGTCATCCCTGAGGAGATCGTCGCAGGGATTCAAGGACAGGACAGCACAGACTACCAGGAGGCAACACGGATGCAGGGTAAGTTGCATGGGGAACTAAAATGCCTAATTGTTAACTGCAACTGGGGGGGGACATACCTACTACACAATGCATGTAAGTCATGATATTCAGGGAGTGGCATGGGTAAAGGGGCACCGTACAGGGATATGGCCCATTCAGAGGAAACCTGGGGCACAGCACTACACTACACCAACAACCTTTGCATGGGGGTATGCTGCCATGCCAAGGATGTTGGAAAGCTAAAGCCAGGCCAGGAGGGTAGGGTACAACGTAAAACTGGTATACTGTCACACGTCAACCAGTATTCTCCCTACATGAACTAGGGCCCAATTAACAACCTCAGGCCATATCTGCAAGTGGAATTTAACATAGACAACAGTTGCCACTATCACATCTGCTGTGTATGCAGGTCAAGGAGCTAATGGCAGTAACGCCCCCATGGATCAAACACACCCAAATCAGAGAGGTCAGGATGACAACGTTATCAATCCCCTGAAATCAAAACAAATGTTCCAATCCTGTAAAATGTGATTGTCCATAGTTGCTACAAACATCAGCCATTGTCATAAACATTATGAGGTACACAGCACTAATGTCATACCCATGCTGCATATGTTAGGGTCCACCCTATGCCTGGGTCACAATAGCTCCAATGACACCATGCAACATCCCAAATGTCATACTGCTCAGACAACAGCATTGCGGGGGACGACATATGTAACTGGCTACAGAAATACACCTGCACACTCAGTGGAGGAAATAGAACACTGTTAGGACCATCAGAGCAATCCAATGTAGCACACATTTCCCAACATCAGCAGTGCACACTACCAATGCTGACATTCGTATCGTGTCATGCCAGTACAATACATAGTATATGGTAGGTCTCAGCAACATACAGGTGGATGTTAAATATCAGAGACTGGGTCAGTTCCAGAATGTTAAGTGTGGTACAAGTGTCATCAGAACACCCACAGCCAGTGAAAGGCCTCACCATGAGAATGGAAGTAGACGGAGGGTTGAGTAGGACAAGAAGGTGGCAATTCACAATTTGGCCAGAACCAACACCTAGAGGATGTGATGCTGACAAGTCCCCAAACTGACCACAATACATGTGACATGCAGGTGGGGCATAGGCCAGGGGAGAATGCTAATATTATAGACAGGAACAATGAACAGGAAGCAAGATCACAATGTTAAACTAATAGTAAGGCAGGCATGTCATTTTACAAATCCCACAACAAAGACACACTAATTGTACCATGTCTGCGGATATCCCTGTTCAGGACTACCCTGATGACATGGATGACGAGCTGACAAACATCAGCCAGCAGACCCTTCAAGATGTCCTTGGAACCCTCCAGACCCCACCTTCAGTCACAAGGAGGAGCACAGAATTAGTAGCCATCACAGAGGACCCACCCACCACCCCAATTGTATGAGCTGCCAGCTCCAACACAGCTGAGGACTCTGACGACACTGGCACCAGCTTTGAGAGAACTGTAGTTGGAGTCCAGCGGGAGCTGGCCAAGGAGGTGTGGGTGGGGATGGAAAATATGTCAGCCAGTCTAGAGGGGGTGCGTTCGTGCATGATGTCAACTGCAGAACAGGCAGCAGCCATGCACTGGCGAACATCTATCTTGCAGGAACTTGAAAAAAGGTTGAAGGAAATCAGCACAGTTGTAAGAGAGTTGACACAACACCTACAACAGCAATCCTGCCAACGCGTGCACAAATGCAATATTGAACCCCTCAGGGCCGACCTGGCTGCCTACCACAGTGATGTGGCTGCTATACTTACGAACCAGCAGCTCCTCCTTGCTACAGTACTGCCCTTAATAGCCCCACAGTTGGCAGCTACCGGGATGTCTGAATCCACGTCTTCAAACACTGAGGTGTGTGTTGCCCCTTCACAACCACCACCACCAAGGGCAGAGGAGACAACACACACATCAGAAGATGAGGACGTGGAACAGATCACCTTCACCCATAAGAGTACCCAGTAGCACTATTCCCTGACACATGGCCACCTATTGCCAAGGTCTTGTGCTTTGTAACATGCAAGTCTTGCAACGACTGTACTCAAGTACTGTTCTTCAGCCCACTGTTTATCTTGTCATCCTGCCTGTGATTGTCTCTCACTAACTCATTGGCAAATCCTGTCCCTCTGCACTGTCTGATACTTCACCCCAGCATGTTCAATGACATGTCCTTTTGCACTTGTGTAGGGTCACAATGGAAGGTGTCACACTAATGGACTCACAATCATGGACAATATACATATAGCACTACAGCACTTTCAAATAAATAGCACTTACAGAACAACTTTGTCTCTGTGTAATGTGACACATCAACCATGAGGGAGATCAGTGATGTTTACCTCAGGTCAATTATTATAGATTGAAAATACACCTGACCTGAAAGAATGTTGGCTGATAACTATGTACAGTGGTCTGGATTGTACCATCATCTGCCCTTCCTGAGGCTTAATTCTGAGGAAAATAGAAACTATACACCATAATGCTGTGTTGGACAGAAGAAATCTTCCTCAAGAGATGTCTAAGCCACAAATTATTGCCTTCAACTTTTTCTTCAAGCCAAAACTTATGTATGTGACATTTGACCCAAATGTCACCTAACACACACCATACTGCATGAATGGATGTGTTTGAGTTTATGTACAAATATGTAACCGGGCTGAACATTGTAACAAATGATAGGTGTGAGTTATGTATACCATACTACATGCGAGCATACTACCTCTCACCTTATAAGGATTCGCTTGGACATCAGGCTGCAGGCAGACTTAACACAGTGTCCTCAATACCAATTCTGGTAGCAAAGTATGTGACATTGAAAACATACATCAAAAATGAACAACACTTTGGGATCCATAGTAACCTTGAGTGGTGGGTGCAATGGATGGCAGAATCTTAGCAAAGTAGATTTGGTGTAGCTGCCAATGTAACAGCTCAGTTGGGATTTGGTTGCAGCATGGGACACAAAAGCTAATACTAAAGAGACACTGTTCATTCATGCCAAGGCCCTGATTGCCAAGCATGTGACACATATTGTAAAGGGTTACCTAAATATTTATTAAACAGTAAAAACAGAAGCTAAAAGCAGGGAAAACTCCTTATCTAACCTAACTTATCCTAACTACACATTACCCACAACTGGCCCTAACTAACCTAAGCTAAACATACTTATCACATTTAACAAAACAATCTAAACATCAATCCCCCACCCCCCTTATAAGATGGGACACATGGAGGACAACATATACTAACCTAAACACATACTATCTTATACTAAACAAATATATATTTTTTTGTATTTTTATATATATATATATAGATATATATATATATCTATATATATATATATATATATTTGGTTTTTTTTTTCTTTCTTAAACCCCAAAATCCCAACATCATCCGTCACCCACCCACCCACACACATAATAAAAAAACAGATATTAAAAGTATCATAATACTACTACTAACTAAACTAACAGCCTATTCTGAGCTAACACTAAGCCCCCTTAAACCCACTAATGAAAAGAACCCAGAAAGAGGAGGGAGGGAAGGGAATCATGGCTGAGGGTATATTGTTTACAAGTTTGCCCTCCGCAGGGTCTTTTTTATGGCACGCACCCTCCTATTCACTTGTGCCACCTCCTGTTGCAGCCTGGTCATTTTCCTCAACATACGGTCCAAGTTCCGTTGCATCTGCAAAAAATCTGCTGGTTCAATGACTGCAGCAGGGGTGGTGTGGGTGCCAATTGAAGAAGTATGTCCCCTTGTCGGTGCCATGCCTGTAGGAGGAGGTGCAGGTGGTGCTGTGACAGGTCCTGGAGCAGTGGAGGTTGACAGTCCTGCAAAGGTGCCTGCTAAGGTTGGTGCCTCCTGGGTGCTAGGGGTGGTGCTGATGGTGCTGGCTGTGGTGGACACGGAAGGTCCCCCTTGGGCAAATTCCCTCCACACTCCGGAGGCTCTTTCATGGTGATAACGCCTTGCCATGTTGCGGAACCCCCACTCCACATCCAGGATGTGGTGGTAACGCATCACCCTGCGCTGAAACTCCTGAATCTGGATGGGATTCATATTGGCAGCTGTTAAAACAAATATAAAACCAAACATTAGGTACCTCATTGTGTGATATGGCTCCAGAAGTTAATCAGACAATACATCATACTGATCACTGATTGTCCCTGAGGAAGTACATGCCAATGCAGTCTACACATGTCCTATCAAACAGCACAGCAATACTCTAAAAGATGGGTAACAACTTGAATGACCTATGCATCATTGTTCAGCCATTTGTCACATAAACAAAATGCTGCAAGTCCTCCACCAGTGACAGGCCAACTAATGACTATCTTCTTGATGACAATCAAGGGCCACAAGACCTGTGAGTTGTAAATGGAATTGCCAGGATAGAATGCAGTTGCTAATCATGAGTGGGTATCCTAGGTTTGGTCAAGTGACTTACATATTTACATGTCTGTGTATTAAACTTGGATCATCAGACCTAGGCACACTTTTCACAACCCTACCCCTGTGCCTGAGGGGGGGGGAGGTGGACAAGCAACAATTAGTTTCAAACATTAAGGACACCTAGGAAGCTTTGGACAGCTGTCCATAGGTTTGGGCAGCCAACCACAGGTAAGGAGGATGTCCAACTAGGATACATCCAAGCCTTGGACAATCCCATTCACACTTATGTTTGGAAATGCAAACAATTGTCAACATCATTTCCTACAGTAACACATAACTTAAAACAAGCACTTAGATGCAAGCACACATCTGGCCATGAGCTGCATGCACCCCTAGGCCATTGTACTCAGGTACCTCATACTCGTAGCACAACATGTGGAGCTACATGCTGCTTGGAAGTCAAACATACAGTCAAACATGTTCATTAGTGAATAAGGAAGCTGAAGTCTGTGGGTAAGACTTTGTCATCCCTATTCTGTGATAATCAGGGTCTGACTTGCTGACTAAATCACAAATATGGTCCTCTCCTACATTTTCTGAATTTAAGTTTTATCCACAAAAGTCATCCCTATTCACATGGCCGTGCCTACAGGACTGCCCTACATTCCTAAATTGTGACTATACGCTAATGATTGCCCAACTCAAAGATGGGAAAAAAATGATACTCCACTCAAGGAACATATCCGATCATTGACCAGCTCATCACACCTTGTGTGTGCCCAACACACAGGAGTCAATCACACAACAGCAGCAAAAAACAACACAGGATAGAAATATCAACACTTACTGGAGATGTCTGGTTCCGCAAATCGAGCCACCTCTCCGATAGTGTAGGGGGCAGGTCCACCTGAGAAATGTGTTCAATGTCTGTGAACTGTTCAACACGTCCAAATACAAATACTATGTGTAAGATTAAATCAGAAAGTCAAGCCTCTCAGACATGAAGATACTGCATCCGACATACCACTGCAAACATGAACAGACCCGGGCACTCCAGTGAGTGAAACACACATATCTGTACACATGCAGTGGCCCTAACTATCATATGGTGGCAAACATGCTCCATCATTTGTTTGCAGACTCATTCATTGAGTGTATTCCTCTCATCATGTGTATCTATGAGAGACATGCAAAGCCACTTTCCTGGAGGACTGCAAAACCAGTCACCCAGCTATTGTGACTAAGACCAATGTAAAACACACAGGTACAATGTACAGAAGGCCAGGGACAGGTGTTAACCCTCAATTTGTATCATTTGCTTCATTTTATGTGCCACAGCTATGGTAAGTTGCACCAAACATTGAGATATGAACCCGTGTGCATTACTTTTGGCATCCATCCCTAATTTAATTGTGGCACAACAAAGTCCAAAGATCAGCCTAAGTTGTTACCTGAGGTCAGCTATAACTTGTTACGTATGTGTCAGAATCGAGTTCAGACATGTAACTGAAATAATTGAGGGACACGTTATTTCTTGAAAATATCTGGATTTAAAACATGTCTTTCCTGGTACACTCACAGATCATGCATAAAACATATGTTAGAGCCACATTTGCATTATCTATTGACGTGAAGGCAGCACTAATTTACAGGCTCCTGTTGTGTTTTGTAAGTTAGCGCAGCTGTTGCGTCAACAAATGACAGTAATGTGTAGGAATTATTGTATAACTCATGGCAACTGTATGTTTAACTTGCATTCCACATGTCTAAAAACATTGCCTGCAGCATATGAACAAATCTGCTACTGTCACTACAGAGCATTTAAATGTGCAGATTACTCTGATTTGTATTCACCAACAGGGACACCAATCACAATCCCCAGGTGGTCCAGCATGTCTTGCTCCCGGCAACCAGGTCAGCACAACTGTGTTTCAGCTGGTGGCCATTGCGCGGTGTGTTGTAGATTCGCTTGAGATGGTACAAGACCTTTGCCCACAGGAGCCTCTTTGCCTCTGTGTGATACCCCTGTATCACATGCCCACCTGCTTCGATCATTAAGGGTAGGAAGTGGCACACCAGTCAAATAAATCCCCCCAGCTCCTCCTCTCCCATCCTGCCAAGACGAGGCCTACCCAACACGCTTGCACAAAAAAGGGAATAAAGGGCTACAGAGGAGAATGAAAGTAAAGTAGGAGAGGGAAATGAAAAAAAATGAACAGAAAACAGCCCAACTATCCCCAAACTAACAATACCCTCAACAGACTCCCAACAGTACAAAGACAAACTTATGTACCAGAAATGACAAAAAATACACCTACACAGGATACCACAGACTCTTTGGAAACACACAAAGACAATCTAAAGACCACACAGGAGACAAAATCACAAAATGCACAGAGAGACAAGTGAAAACACAGCCACACAGTCAGGAAATGTCACAGACTGCAAAGTGAAAGTGAAAGTACACCCACTGTACCAATTCTGTAAACAGGATATCCTAATACATCACTTCCTGCCTCAAATGTGGGGGTGTTTTTATTTTTATGCATCAAAATATTATAATGCGTCATGTTTTTTGATGCACATGCTTAGGAATAATCCTGCATCCATATTTTCAAATATGTTTCATATTTAACCAATTTCATGGGGTACAAGGTGGGAATTACCTCTCAGGGCCAATGGATGTATCATGGCAATGAGTGTCATTTTTCGACGCATATGCATCATTTTTTGATGCATGTGCGTCTTTTTTGACACATATGCATCACAATTTCTGTCTTTGACTGGGTTTGGGTCATTTCTCATTTGTAATAGTACATGACAGGTGTGACAATATAGAGATAGGCTGATTGCACCTATATTGTGCATTCCGGTGTATGGGCACATGTGACAGATCATACTACTGCAGCCCATGATCCTCAAGTTGTTGTACCGGATTTGCACTCTTCACTGACGCAATAGATGGCCAAACGTGTGGAATACAATTAGGTATTACCCAGTTTTGGCATGTTTTGTGTCAATAGAGGATAGCAAGGCTACTCAACTCAATACAGTAACTCAATGCCTATGTGTCAATGTGTGTGAATTGGCTCTTACTATTGTAGTTGTCCCACTGTGTGAACATCACAAGACGCGTTTTCGCAAATCTGCTTGTATGCATGTGGAGTCAATGTGTCCAACCATCAGATGCTATTCAGTGTGGAAATGAGAAAGGAAATGTGTTTGTCATACATGTAGCAACAAATGCTGTGTGTGAACTTCCTAGGTTTTTTGGGACATAAGCATCACCAATGACAAACCATGCACAGGATAGATAGAAGATGGTTGATCATGGCAGCATTCCAAGACTAAGCCATCACATGTCCTGGAATGTTGGATACTACTTCTTAGGCACTTGTTTGTATACTACCCATGAGTCAGGCATTGGATAATGCTATGTGTGTACAGTGTTTGTGACACTGAGTCCCAAATACAATCCACAAATGTCATGTCATGCCACAGTTGGAGTCATATAAATGAGCCATGTTTCTCCTGTGGCAGTGGAGGACCAGCAGACCAAGCAGCACGTGTGCACATATTTCCAAATGGTAAATTGCACAAAGGTGTCCGGTTCAAGTGTGTGGGGCCATGTGTAGCCTGAGTCATTATTGGGGTCCATATTGTCACAGTTACATGCAGGTCTAGTCATGAGTCAGTGGAGCCATTTCCTGCATTTACAAAGTATCCTTCACAGCTGAATTGAAGGAAAGCGGAAGAGGAATTTTGAACACACATGGGGATAGTCCAGCTATGGCACTTCAGGCGTGTTATGAGACTGACAACAGGGCAACTTTGGTGTGCTGAGCAGTTAATGGATCAGGAATTTTAAACCAGCAGGTTTCCTCACGACATTTGTACACAGGGTGGCCTCTAAAATTTCCACTGCAGCTGGGAACATCAGTGCCTCTGTGCTGAGTAATCTCACAGCTATTCACCACGCAAGCCCTATCAATATGTTGGGGACAATGTGAATCAGCGTGTGGACTGTCAGGGTCCTAACATGTGTTGATATTTCATGCACATTATCTGACGTTGTTTGTTGTGCTGGAGGCATCATACCCAATCCATGCATTCAGCCATGGTACACTGTCACTATTTGTCACTCATGCATACATGAAACCCAGACAAGGGATGGGCCATGATTAGGCTATTTAGGGACAAGTTCCACCCCATGGTACAATAAATAAACTGATTATGCTATACAATGTAATTGAGTATTCATTGTAGACCTATCTGACACAATACCCCAGGAGGGAAGTGAGGGCTTGGAAAGCAACTATGAGACAAATGTAACAGGGAACCTGTATGGTAATGCAAAGACAGGAACCAGTCAGGCTAACAGGATTCAGGGTCAAACAGGAACAAAAAATTAACAAGGCAAATACACAGTAAGCAGACTGAGACTGGTCAAAGCTGGAACAACACTGTGGAAAATGAAAACTGTGTTTGTCCTATCTGTTGGAATGTAACACAATAACCCAAGGCCTGTGTTACACAAGTTATATATACAGCAATGCATAACAGTGTTATACATAAAATGGCAGCTTCTATGCTGTTCCAGGCAGCTGCAAGGGCAGTGCATGTTCAAATGGCTGGTCTGCATGGAGGTGCTCACAGGTGTGTGCAGCTTCAGTCTCTCACAAGGCTTGTAGGTGAGAATCAAGTTCCAAGGGCCAACAGTACCTTTCACATGGGAAGCAATGGACAGGTGATTACAGGTCCTACAGACTACAAGGCAGTGCATTATTCAACCAGAAGTCCATGATGTGAGCAATGCTAGTCATATCTGCGGCACTCATGCTATCCATTTGCTGCTTATATGGAATTCTTGTTACACATACCCCTTGCAATGATAGCTTATGTAACACTTACTGATGTCAAGGGTCTGGTCATACCTTCTTGTCACCAATGCAATAGCACATCCACTGCCTCATGTATGAGGCATTTTGTTACCTTATCGACTGATGGTGCCTTAGTTGTGTGCCATATGCTGAAATGAACCATGTTGCCAACATGTATGTGTCAAATAGCTGTGCTCCTCTGATATTGCCCTTCAAATGTGAAATGGACAGGATATATGTAATTTACAGTGTGTGTGAAGTTGGGTGCACATTCATATCCATCAAATATGATGTGGATTTTTCTTTATCCTAATCTGTATTTATGCAATGCTCCATGAGGCTACACTCTGATTCTGATTGTTAGGGATAATGTTATGCATAAATGATTACCCAGACCATGATATGGTGAATAGTATAGGTGTTTATTAACATATGGTAAGACAGTGGTGATGAATGAGTAGAGGTAAAAGAAATCTTGGACAATATGTTGTCTCCGATGCAATCCTGCAGCTGTGTTTGGGTGGTCCCCCTCATGTTGATGGACAGCATCCTCCTCTTCAGGCATTTGTGGGTCGGGTTCATATAGGGGAATGTTCCTTCTTACACATATGTTGTGCAGAATGGCACAGGTCAAAATGATTTCAGGTGAGTATAGGAGGCTGCCTCTGGTGATGTAGAGGCACCTGAATGTTGACTTCTTAGGATGCCAAAGGTCCTCTCGACTATGGTGTGTGTCCTCCTATGTGCCTCATTATATGCACGCTCTGATGTGCTTGGGTTTGCAAATGGGGTCATGATCCATGGCTGGATCCCATACCCATGATCAGCTGAAAGAGAAAATGAGTGAGAAAATGTTGATGTTGCTTGCACCATAATTATCACTTTGCATGGCAGTTGGTCTCTTGTGTTGTCTGTGACTCATCTGTGATTGTGTTATTGTGTGAAATCCTAGGCTTCAAGGATGTACCATCAGCATTGGATTGCCTCCTTATCTGAACAGGTGTTTGGCTGATTGACCGGATGTCAGCAGTATTTTTGTAGAGTGGCAGTACATTGTGTACTCCCTTGCATTAAGTCATGTGAAAGAGGTGTCCATGTATCTTAACTGGGGGTGACATGATACTTCCATACACAGAATCAATTCCACAGTGGTGTTAACACAGATGCATCTAGATACCCTGGACATCCCATCCAATTTCACATATGCAATAGAATTAGTTAAACATCAGTGAGACACTTAGATTTGGCTAGGTGACAATGTACAACACATGTCCGTATGTTGTCAGCACTGACGTGTTGACAATTGACTATGCACAAATTTCACATGTGTGACAAATTCTCTGCAGCCCTATTACTCTGCCATTGCCAAGTCGACTCCGGTTCTAACGTGTACCTATACTACTGAACATGTTCTAGTTCAGCTGGTTAACTTGGTTGTGAGGTTGTCATTTGGAGTGTCAGAAGGTCCGTATGCCTGTCCATCTGTTGTGTGTGTATGAAATTGTCTCAATCCGTATGTGTAGGAATGTGCACTTTCAATATTGTCCCATCAATATGTGTTCTTCGCACAGTCCACTTGCTTCTTGGTAGTGGGCAATGTGAGAGCAGGAGTGATGTGAGATATTGGTACAGCCTCAATGATTCCAAGTCACCTTCATTGTAGTCATCATCATGCTATGTGTGTCATGGTGTTTGACCTGCAGCAAAACACATTACACACCCCTTACACAGTACGTATTGGTTGGAAGGGTGTTTGATTGAGTGTTATTGTTGTGATATAGAAAGATTAATCTTCCAAGTTGTACTGCCAGTTGAGGCCAGGTCATTGTCATTGTGTTGTTTTAAATTGTTCCCTTGTGTCTGTGGAGTGGCATCTGTTGTTATTTGGTTCTGTCATTTGTTCATAGGTGTGTATCCAAATGGGTCAGGATATCACAAATGCCTAGCAGTGTCACACCTCAGTGTCTTCCTGGCCACGTGTGAATGTAGTGGTGTATGTGTTGTGTGTCCTACAGGGTTGCTGTGCTGTGTGTATATATGATTAGTCAACACCCGCCTATCCCACTTCCTCGAAGCAAACAACACTCTTGACCCCTCACAATCCGGGTTCCACAAGAACCACAGCACGGAAACCGCCCTCATCGCATGCACTGACAACATCAGGACCAAAGTCGACAAAGGCGAGACCGTCGCACTCATCCTCCTTGACCTCTCCGCAGCCTTTGACAGTGTCTGCCACCACACACTCCGCACACGCCTCCACAACATAGGAATTCGCCACAAAGCCTTAGACTGGCTCACCTCCTTCCTCACCGACCAGACCCAGAGAGTCCGCCCTCCACCCTTCCACTCCAACACTACCAAGATCACCTGCGGAGTCCCCCAAGGGTCCTCCCTCAGCCCCACACTCTTCAACATCTACATGATCCCCCTAGTCAACATACTCCGAGCACATGGAATCACTATCCTCTCCTATGCAGATGACACCCAACTCATCCTCTCCCTCACCCGCACCCCACCACCGCCAAAACCAACCTACACACTGCTCTCCTCAACACAGCCAACTGGATGACCACTAACCACCTCAAGCTCAACTCCAACAAACCTGAGATCATCATCTTCAGCCCCAACAAAACCAAATTGGATGACTCCTGGTGGCCCACCGCCCTAGGCCACGCACCCACCCCCGCAAACCGCGCACGCAACCTCGGCATCATCCTGGACCCCTCCCTCTCCATGACACAGCAAATCAATGCTCTAACCTCCTCCTGCTTCCACACACTCCGCACTCTAAAAAAATCCTTCAAATGGATTCCCCCAGAGACTAGGAAGACAGTCACCCACGCACTCATCAGCAGCAGACTGGACTACGGTAACGCCCTCTACACCGGCACCACACTCAAACTCAAACGCAAACTCCAGAGAATCCAGAACACAGCCGTACACCTCATCCTTGGCCTCCCCCGTCACGAACGAATCTCACCACACCTCAAATCCCTTCACTGGCTCCCCATAGACAAGAGAATCACATTCAAGATCCTCATCCACGCACACAAATCCCTCCACAACACGGGCCCAACCTACCTCAATGAAAGAGTGAACTTCCACACTCCCACACGCAACCTCCGATCAGCTGACCTCGCCCTAGCCACAGTCCCCCGCATCCAACGCACCACCACAGGAGGCAGGTCCTTCTCCTACCTCGCCCCCAAAACCTGGAACTCCCTCCCCACCAACCTTCGCAAAACCTAAGACCTCCTGCTCTTCAGAAAGAAACTCAAGACATGGTTGTTCGATCAGTGACCCTCCCTGCCCCCCTCTTTTTCTCCCCCCAGCGCCTTGAGACCCTCACGGGTGAATAGCGCGCTACACAAATGTTTTGATTGATTGATTGTATATAAGTAGGTTTCTGTACTTACCAACAAATAGGCCATTTCCATTTCGTGTTGATTTATGGTGCAGTGGCGGAAGATGAATGAATCATGTACACTCCCAGGATACTTTGCCACGATGTTGGTGATCGAAAATGGCCTGCACATTGATGTAGTGTGTGTGCTTCCTGTTGCGGTATAGATGTTCGGTTGCAGCAGGTGGCACAATGCGTACATGTGTGCAGTTAATGGCACCAAGCACGTGTGGAAAGCCGTTGATTTGATAGAAGCCCTGTTTGGTCTCCTGCTGCTTCTGCTGTATGTTGGGGAAGCTGATGTGGTGGGGTGTGAGGGAGATGATGGCATCCAATACCTTAGGTAGGAAGGCAGAGAATGAGGGCTGTGAGATCCCAGCAACCAGGGCACCAGTGGTTTGAAAGGAGCCACTTGCCAACATGTGGAGTACAGCTAGTAGCTTGGTTTCTGGTGGAATACTGTGGGGTGTCTGCAAGCTGGGTGCCAACTGTGGCTCAATGTGGTGCAGCAGCTGCTGAATGGCTTGCTAGTTGAGCCTGTACCTCTGGATGATGTCTTGTTGGCGGAGTCCCAGAAGGGTTGTCCTGGTGCGGAATATCCTCTCCTGCCTTCTGAGTTGCCTTTGGGGTCCCTGCTGGTGTTGTAGAAGCTGCTGTTGTTGGTCCTGTGCTCTGCGTCTGTGTCTGCGTGCATGCTGGATGAAAAGCACCTCCATGTCTTCCTTTTGGAGCTCTGCTGTTGCTTCTGTGTGTTTTCCTTAAGTACTGGTGTGTTTGCCCTATTTTAACGCCTGCCCTGACACAGGCGTTATTTTTTTACGCAAATCGGACTGTGCGTCATTTTCTGACTCTGTCTCCCGACCGTGCGGGATTTTTGCGCAATTGGATAAATATGGCGTACAGGTGTTTAAGTCATTTTTGGATGGGAATGCCTACCTTGCATGTCATTATCGCAAGGCGGTTTCCTGCATCCAGAAAATGACGCACGCAGAGGATTTTTGACATCCACGGGGTCGGGCATAAAAGTATAAATATGGGGCAAGGTTTGCGCCGAATGTGCATCAAAATGTTTGACGCACATTCGGCGCAAACAGAGTATAAATATGCCCCTCAGTTTCCTATATAAGAACCTCTCCAATCTATTCTGTTCCACTCTGATCTTCACGTCCAGAAACTCAATATCCTCACCAATGATATGACTTGTAAACTTCAAATTTAGATTGTTCTTTTTAATCTCAGTCACAAAGTCCTCTGCACTTTCTTATGTCATTTTGAGATAACAAATATGTCATGGGCGTGGCCTGACCGCAGACCACAATGGCCATGCAGATCTGAAGCTCCGGGGGAACTCTGTCCACGCCACTGCCCTGCAGGCACTATATTCAGAGGGAGGGCTCTGTGTTGCAATGAACCACTCCCCTGGACTGTCGAGAGACTGCTGAGGAGGTCCTGGGTGGCCCGGACCTGTGGATCCGGCAGTGTAGAGCGGTGAGTGTCGCTGCGGCTTTGATGTGCCCCTCAGAGGCCCCGCAGTGACAGGGGCTGCGGGTGAGCCTGAAGGCGGGGTGCCAGCGGCCTCCCCCTGGTGTTGTGGGTGTGGCTGAGGTGGGCCCCTCCCCGGGAAGATCAGTGGCCGAGCCGGGCAGAGTGGGCCACCCAGCCACAGTGGAGTGGCGGATGCACGCCTGAATGGAGGGATGGCATTGCTAGGCCTCCACGGATGTTTGCTGGGCCTTAGCTGGGTGCCTTGGCCGGGAGACCGCAACAGGACTCGATCGTTTGAACATACTGTGGGGAACCCGATGGAGATGAGCTCCCTGGGGTCCCCTTGGACACTGCACAGCCCTCACAACTAGCCCCCAGTTGGGCCCTTACATGTATAAGCTTCCGGGCTGGCATGACATCCGCACCGATGCTGCCGGATAGCCCTTCCTCTCTAAATATTTGCCTGCCTGAACTGGAGCCACGTGTTGAAGATATTGATAGGTAGAGGCCTGGAATGAGATTTAAAAACTGCACAACGTCCTAAATACCAACAGCAAACTAGCCAGTTGCACAGTGGGGTGTGCCACTCCTTCACACGGACCACAGACAATGGGCAAGGTGATCCCAGACAGAAGCAACTCTCTTTCAATACTAATAAAGCCCCCAAGACAACTCCTGTTGACGGTCCCTCGTTGGTCCCTCGTTAGCATGCTCTGAGTGGGGTGCTACCCCACCACCGGATGGCACATCATCTCTAATGGCTGAACTGAGGGCTGGTTTTCAAGCCATTGACTCAAACTTTGACGCCCTGGATTTGAGACTCAGCCATATGAATGAACGTATAGATCAACAGGTGACTAGAATGGATGGAGCAGAGCGTCGGATCTCGGAGGTGGAGGATGGATGTATTGACATGAAGAAGTGGCTGGAGAGAGTTAAACACCTTCTGAAAACTGTGGCCTCCAAGAATGAAGACCTTGAGGCGCATTTGTGTTTGAGTGGTGGAATCAACGAACACTAGCCGAATAGACAGCTTAGTGGAGAAACTACTGGTGGACCTGTTTAGCATAGAGGCCTTCACCAACATGGTTGTCCTGGAGAGGGTGCATAGATCCAGCCAGCCACTGGGGACCACCCTCGCCCTATAATCGCTAGGCTCTTAATTTTCGATATTGAGATACTGGACTGCGACTGGCTCATGAAAAAAGACATTTGCAATATCAGGGAATGACCATTTCCATATTTCCTGACTTTACGCTGCTGGTCCAGGATGCACATTGCAAATATACTGATGTAAAAGCCATGCTTCAGAAAAACAATACCCATTATGCCATGCTATATCCTGCACGACTGCGCATTGAATTGAAAGGCAAACATCATATTTTTTCCACACCTGCTGTGGAGTTGTTCTGTAGACTGCATGATCTGGGGAAACGGAAGCGTGATGAGCAGGGTCCGGTAGACTTGGCCCCCAGATCGCCCCACCAATTGCAGGATACTGGAGACATAGCTGACGGATCCCAGAACTGAACATTTCATGCAGAAACATTGCAATGATGTATGACTGGTCCGCCGGGTCCCATGACACCACCCTGGGCAGTAACATTTATACTTTAACATATTGTCTGCTCTTATATAATGTATTTGATACTTTACATTTGGACACTTCCCTGTTGTAGAGTGTTGCCACTCCCCAATGGTGTATACCACTGTAATTTCTTATTATGGGTTGTTTTTGATGTTAGGGATTGACTGGGAAATGTATTCACCGGTATCGGTGGGGGATTTGAGTTGGGTTGTTTATGTTCTGCACTATCACAGGAACTATTACCATGCACATTTTGTGGGCTATCTGGCTGTCTAACATATTTGCATGATCCCCCTCTTCATCTGCCATAGGCTTCCTTGCAATACCCATATGTAAGTGACGCTGGTCAAATGTGCAACCTGGAGTATTCGGGGAGTGAACAACCCTAAGAAGGGGAAGATAGTGCTTTCCTATTTACATTGGCATGGCATCAAGGTGGCGTTTCTCCAGGAGACACACCTGTCACCTCGCTCGACACACTCCTATGCTGCACACTGGGGCCACCATAGATTTGTTGTATGCTATAGCTCATACTCATGAGGGTGGCTATAATACTACATAAACGTATACCATTCAGTTGCCAAGCTTTTGGATGCCGATCCAGAGGGGTGCTATTTGCTGGTGCAGGGGGATGTTGCTGGAAGGCCGGTACTGCTGACCAATGTCTACGCCCTCAACACCGACTCCCCAGAATTGTTTTCCAATCTTCCGAGCAAAATAGACCACATGATGGTGGATAATAGTATTATGGGGGGTGATTTTAATATTGCCTGTGACCACTTGCTAGACACCACTTGTTATGCTACAGTCACCAAACCACACTCCCTTCAAGTACTGACAGGCCTCCTGGACACGATTCATTTGACTGATGCATGGCGTGCCCGGCACACACATGTCTCGGACTACACATTTTACTCTTCACCACACAACACATGGACCTGCATAGACCACTGGTACTTCCCCCCCTCGGAGCAACTATGAGTGACGGATATTTTCCACCTTCCCCGCACTCTGTTGGACCATTCGCCAGTTGTGACCCTACTAAACATACTTACTATCATGCCAACGGCTAGAACCTGGAGGTTCCTGTCGAACGCACTGCTCGATTAACTATTTCGCACTGAACTGAGGTAGGCTATCACTGACTTTTTTGCATTAAATACTGGCTCAGTACAGCGATATTCCACGAAGCCTTTAAAACATATATAAGGGGTGTCTGCATTGCTAAACATGCTGGTGTGCTCCGAGCCCTGCGGGCGGAACTAGCAAAAGTTGATGGCACTGAGGCCACGACTAACAAGACAATTGTCTCTGACTTCAGGTCGTACTATCATCAGTTATATACTTCATACAATTTGTGCACCTTATTTGCAGTCATCAACCAGATTTCTCCAGACCTACCGGCAGCAGCAGTACTTTTGGATGCCGAGAAGGCATTCGACTCACATGAATGGGCTTTCTTACATGCTAGCTTAGCAAAACTAGGGATGGCAAGGGAATTCAGGGACTTGATTTGGTTGCTCTAAGCCACCCCAGCGGCTAGGTTACGCATTAATGGTACTCTCTCAGAGCCTTTCCCCCTTACACAAGGCACACAACAGGGGTGCCAGCTGTCACCTTTATCATCGCTATGGACCCACAGGTGCGTTATTTCCAGGAGCGACACTTAGATCGGGGCTTATGGTTCCACAATTGCCCTCTTCTGTCCTCCCTATATGCTGATGATATTCTTTTATTTTTCCATCACCCCTCCCTCAATCTTCCCCTCCTGATAAGGGAGGTGATTCAATTTAGCGCCTTTTCTGGGCTGACTATAAACTGGGGTAAATCGGAATTGTTTCCATTAACAAATGCAAGACTACCCTGTCCTATGGAATATCCACCACATTGATGTGAGGATCCGCTTAGATAGGTGGGTATTCCTTTAGATAGAAAAAGCACTGAGGTGGTTCGCTTGAATTATGGCCCAGCAATAGATAAACTAACATCCCAGACAGAGTGCTGGATCACACTCCCCCTTTCATTCGCTGGCAGGATAGCCATTATAAAAATGGAGGTCCCCCTCCACTTTTTATATTTGTTCTTAAACATTCCCATTCTGATATATAACAACTTCTTTGACACGCTTGAAAGCCTACTCATGTGGGCTGGCAAACGCCCCCGGGTGCATTGGGACACACTGACTCTCCAGTACGAACGGGGCGGCTTTTCAGTCCCTGATTTACTACTCTATTATTTAATAGCGCAAGCACACTTTGTCTACTTCTGGTACCACCCAGAAGCACGGCTGCAATTCCTCAAACCTGAACAGGCACAGGCTCTCCCCCATTCCCTCTCAGTGCTCTTGCCGCTGGGCCTACCTAACACCACAGCGGAAATCCAGGCAATGTTGGTTACATGTTGGGCCTGGCTCAAACTGAGCTGATACCTGGGCTACGATATGCTGTACTCCTGCACCTCCCAATTTTGGCAAACCCATGGCTCTCACTTACACTGGAGCGGCTCACTCAAAAGGCGTTGTTCTCCCATCACCTGCACATGATAGGTGTCCTTTTTGAAGTAGCCACGCTAAAAACTGTCACAACGCTAAATGAAGGGCACACTACAACATACTTAGATACCTTTATCCTACACCGACTGCACAGCACACTGTGCACTTCACTTTCCTATTACCCACTAGAACCTGCTGACTTCCCCCCACTATCGCTACTTATAGCAGCCCAAGATAATACACACCTGATATCTTGACTGTACAAAGCTTCTCTACTGTTAAAATCCGTAGAAGTGTAGAACTCGAGATTGGAATGGTAACCAGACCTGGGTAATTCCTTATCAGATAAACAATGGTACTATTGTTGTGCACAGACTAAATGTATCTCCAACAACCAGAGGCACAAACCATTGCATTATAAATATCTACACTGCACCTATATGACACCACTACAGCTTGCTAAACATGACCCTTCCTGACCAAATACATGCCGAAAATGCTCTACAGCGAATGCTGACTTTGCTCACTTGACCTGGAACTGCCCCCTTATCCGCGCCTTCTTGGAGTCGGTACATACAATTCTTGCACAAATTATGGGACACATGGCAGCCACTTTGAAATCATTTAGTGACCCTACCCACCCAACAAACGGAGGACTTGAATGGCACAGATACAATACGTCGCCATGCAAATCTCCAGGCCCCTGAGTTAGGCAATACGCTTGCAGACAGTGATACTGAAGGGTCGGAGGCTAGTACATGACAAGTTTTACATTGTGCTAATGGATGCCCAGTGCTCACTATTGATGCACTATACTGATGTATTGCCTTTTCTGTCATGTTTAGTTCTACGCACTACACAATAGGAATGGAAATATTGCTATGTAATGTCAGATATTGACCACAATGATACCTTTTCTTGTATGGAACAACTATGATGTTGTGCATGTTCGTAATGTTTGTTGTTGATAATAAAGCAAAACCAAAATAAAGTAAAAAAATATATATATAAGTCATCAGTAAATGTAGCCATAAAATGATGCATTCCCCCCATTTGCCCAACGGTGTACTGTTGAGAACCTGCTCCTACCATCACCCAATGTGCAAATTTGCATAGCTGGATGCAAAGCAGGTTCCCAATTGGCAAGGAGGAGTCAATCTTAACTTAAGATACTGGTGTGTAAAGCATTTAAAACACCAATACATTTAATAAGTAAAGCACATCACAATAAAATCCAACACCAATTTTAAAAAATACTGAATATTTTTATCTTTAAAATGGCAGCAAACAATAAAAATCCAATGTAGGGAACCAGAGATAAGAATGTGAACAAATAAATAAAAAAATGTGGTTTCTAATGCTCAAAAACCAATAGTGTCAACCATTGACATCTGGTCACGATTGATCGTAAACAAGTCACAATTTGAGTCAGTCCGTGATGGAGCCCCACTCGGATACACTGAGCGAGAGGCCTTAGTCAAAGTTTTGCCTTCGGACTTGGCCGTTTTTCTGGAGCTTTTTCTCTTGTAGTCGGGTGAGACACCTAGGCAGGACGGGATCCAATGCAACATCATCAACTTGGCTCAGCGCACGTTTCAGGTCAACTACTGGAAGTCTAATTGACGGGGAAAAGCTCTTGAGCTTCAGCAGGCCAAACCTGAAATTCAGGCCGGGTCACGGTTTGACGTCGGGGGCTTGACTCTCATCGATGGGTCGTTCACCTTGTGAAGCTTTATTCCAGAAGCTCTCCAATCTTCTCCAAACTTCTGGATCTCCCTCCAGAGGTCCTCTTTTGGGTCTCCAGTGGTCCACAACACTAATCCAAGAGTCTTGAAGTTCTGATATGGTCCTTTAACCATTGGAACTATGTTCCCGATCCTCAAAAACCCAGCTGAAGATGGTCAGGTGGGTCCTTCTTGGTGGGGATGCTGTAGTTGAAACTCTTTTGACCTGTTGCCTTCAAGCACATCAGGGACATTTCTTTTTCCTTCTTGCTTGGGATAGTAATGCCTTGCATGGTGCCCTCGAGTAAGAAAAATCTGTGGTTTATAGTATGCCCAATGTAGGAAAGGGCTTAGCTACTATGCCTCCGTGGGCATGTGGCAAAAAAGTCTGCTGGTGCATTGGTGGGAACCATGCTGTTCCCTTACCTCTAAATAGCGAGGGGAAGCCACTGGTTTGGTGAAACAGGAGCTCTGCCAATTAAGGCAGATCTCTCAATTATCTAACTTTAAATCAGGCTTTGTTCTGGAATAGCTTAATTTTACTAGCTGCTAAACTAGTTTTATTGTAGAAATCAAATTAAAAAATTTAATGATCTGATCTTTAGATGATAGATGAGAGGTGTTCACTGCACTGCCCTGGCGAATATCAGCACTATAAGAAGTCTGATAAGCCATACGTTTCCATACAACTTAACTTAGTTATTGCCCCACTGCCTTTATTTTGTTCCTCAAAAATGCGTGTCTCTTTCTTAACTGCTTACATCCCTGAGCGGAAAGACTGAAAAGGTTAAGGGATTTAAATGCCATCATGAGAACTTGAATCTAATACAGTGTTAAAAAGCTAAGAACTTGCATTTAATACAGTGTTAAAGAAAGCTTTCTATAAAATGTTTTTTTCCCCTTTGGGTAATACGAATTGTGCTCGGATATAATGTGAGAATACTGCACAGGTGGACATTTCATTTGTTATTTATTATCAACTACAATGTTATTTTTTTACAATTTATGTGTTAAAACACATATGCATATCTGAAAACACCTCACGCTTTACTGACTACAACTCCAAAAAAAATCTACAAAAAGAACTGCAAATGCTACATGGGAATGAAGTTAAGAAATTAGCAATTCTATTGAAGCTGCAGCATTTAAAATGAAAAACATCTCACTGCAAATTACACCAGTACAGTATTACCTTTTCATTTATTATCCTCAGACAACCCACTTCTTCCCTTATATACAACTTAGCATTGGAACAGTTTTGTTCACAATGGCATACTTTTGTGTAATTTCCCACATATTATGTTACAGATGAGACTTGTAATGCTGGAGATTGTGTTGGACGGCATGTTGCATGAGATTTTGTTTGGGTTAACACCTTATTTGGGTCTGTTTGACCAATGTGAACAAATAAAACAAGAATGCTACTCTTTAAATGCTGGGCACTGATAGATCATGATAAATCGACTTGAAAATTAATTTTGTGTTGAGCATTGTATGAGCAGACCACTTTGGTAACTGTTTTTAGCATGAACTGCATTGTTTTTTAATTTATTGTTTACAGGGAAAGTGCCAGAGAGAATGCAGTACAAAGAGTATCAACTTACTCTTCCAGTCCTGAAGACTCTGTGGGACATATTTATGAAAGCCTTGCGCTGCTGTTGCATAATTTTGCTTTGTTGCGACAGCAGCGCAGGCATGACTCCATATTTACAAGTTGACATATGTGGCCCAGTGTGTCAGTTTTAGTAGGTCTGCAGCAGAGCCTGAAAAGCATCAAAATTCCTGTGCATCAGCAACCGAGGCATAAGAAATGATGAAGTGGCTCTGGGACAAAAGGAGAAGACACACCAAGCAGTTTGTCAAGCACAACTCTGCCATGTAGGTGCTCATTCTTAAGCTGACAGTTGCAAGAAGAACACCTCCACTATCGCCACCACCATGTAGGCAGGGCAAGAGAAGGGATCGTGTCTTTCACATGTGTTTTTCCTTTATTGATCTCCGGGAAGATGAGCTCATCACATACAACAGACTCAGCAAGGAGTCCATCATTCAACTGCTCAACCAGATTGTGCCAAGGCTGCCAGGCCAACCAACATCCCTTCAGAAGTCAAGCTGATGGCAGTCCTTCACATGCTGGCATCTGGGTCATTCAAGAGCACAATAGCCAGAGTGACAGGAATATCGCAGCCATCTTTTTCTACATTCCTACCCTCCATCCTGGATGCCATAATCGGACTCACACCCCAAGACACAAAAACAACAGCTGGATACCAAGCAAGGCTTCTATGTCATTGCAGGGTTTCCACATGTCTTGGAGCCTATGGACTACACCTGTGAGCAACTGGTTCCTCCTGCAGCAACATCCCACCTGTTCGGCAATGAAAAGCAATGTGTGTCCCCAATGAACAACCCTTTGTTCCCTGTAGCTAAACTGGATCATTCCTATAGAATAGCCTTAGATTACAGGCACCAAAAAACATTTCATACGTATTTAAGATTTCCACGAATGATATAATTATACCTGGTATTGTGTCTGTTGACTGGGATGTAAACACAGTTGATTCTATGCTCTTTGAGCTCCAATATTATATTGTGTTTGAAATTAAAGACGTACAGGAATTCTGCAAACTATGGCAAAATACTGTTACCCTTACTGTGGACACCATTACCTACACAGGGCTAATACCCCACGCACAGTTTTTAATTACATGTAATGAGAACAATGTCCAACTCCATTGATTGGGCGTTACAAAACATAAGTAGACAAATTCACCTATTTTTCTGGGCATGATGTTACCAATCCTCAGTCATATTATTACTAATTGCCAGCAATAAAAGAAAGCAAAACATTGCTCACAATACTAAATGATATATTCATATTAATTTGTTTCCAAATTGGCCTTGCAGGACTATGAATATTTGAAGAAGACAATTGGATTTTGTTGGAAAGTGTATTATTGGTAAGGGCAGGTAAGTACCTATACTTAGCAATAGGTCACTAACCCCCACTAGGTTTGGTCATGTCCCAATAAATTAATCCCCGCTCAACCTGTGGTAGCTTGGCAACGAGCGACAAGGCTTAACTTAGGAGACAAGTCACAAAATGTTAATAAGTAAAACAGAAAACACAATAAAACTCCAACACCAATCTACAATAATAGATTATATTTGTATCTTTAAAATGACACTAAAACTACAAATATCGAATGTAGGGAACCAGAGATATGAATTTTTAAATACTAAAAGTAATTCTAGCGCTTAGAAACATTCAGCGCTTGAAGGGTTAAAAAAGATCACACTGGACAGGACAAAGACCAGAGATGAGGCTACCCATGATGCAACACTGTTACACTTACTTTCAGGAACGTTTCTTTATACAGGAAAGTGGCCCACAGCACCAGCCAAGGGTTCAGAGGTTCTGGTTTGCCTCTTGGATTCTGGAACTACAACTCCCACAATGCACCTATTCAACTTATAAGACTGTTTATAACAATTGCGCCAAATGTCTCCAAACTTTTGGATCTTCTTCTAGAGGTCCTTTTTGGGTCCTTGAAGTGTCCACAACTGCATCCAAGGTTCCAGAAGCTCTGAGTTGCTCCCTGGGAGTTGAACTATATTTCCCAGAATACACCTGGTTAGAATCCTCAAATGGCCCCCGGATGGTGGTCAGGTGGGCTTTTCTTGCAGGACTTGATTCAGGGGACTCTGGGTCCTTTGTACCTGTAGCGTACAGAGAGTCCCTGTTTGAAGCAGTTGAAGACAGCCAAAGTCCTTTTAGTGTGAAGCCCAAGTGTTCAGTTGGTGCAGTCCTTCAGAGTGCAGTGTCCAGGTACAGGTCAGGTATCCAGCAGGGCAGTCCTTCTGCTTTGTCTTGTTCCTTGTAGGGATCTGAGGTGTGGGTGCAGCTCTGCCAAATGTATGCTTGCTCCTGGGGTGAAAAGCAAGGTGGGCAGCTGTCCAATCACAGGCAGGCCACTACCCTCTTGGATGACCACTTCCTGGGAAGTGTGGCAAAAATCAATCCCAGGGAGCAACATTCCTTCAAAATCCAAAATGGCAGAAACTGAATTTTGGAGGTTAAGTTTGGCTGAGCCCACCCACTGGTGTGGCTAAAAATCCTTAACACACCTCCCCCAGGCACTTCCTTTGCGTTTAGCCTTGGCCACTTCACACCTCATCAAGGCAGCCTGGCTTGGCTGTCAGAGGCTGGCCAATCAGGGAAGGGAACTACAGAGCTGAAACGGGTAACTTTTAGGAAGAGTTTTAAAACTCTTTCCCTGAACTAGTTATATTAAATCCAACAATGGCAAGTTATTGCATTTAATTTAACAATCAGTTTGAGGCCAAACCTACCCTATCAAGCTCCTTTGAAGACTTTATTAATTACAATTGTCTCCCCATTTTCAGCCTATGGAGCCTATACACTGCAATGAGGGAAAAACAAATGTGACTATTTTTCCTCACCTGGGCTCATAAAACATATTTTATAAAGTCCCTGCTTATAGTTACACTGCACCTAACCCTGGGGGCACCTAGGGCACACCTTAGTGGTGACTTAAACGTAAAACTAAGGTAGTTGAGGACTTTGGAAGTACTTTTAATTCCAAAGTCGAATGTGCATGTAACTTTAATTTAAAAGCATCCAGCAATGCAGTCCAGCCTTTAAAATGGCCTTTGGAACATCAGCAGTGCACCGATGGGTGGAATACCTATACAGGGGTCCCTAAACCTACATGACCTACCACATACTAGGAACACAGCCAACTATAATTAGCACAATTTGCATACTCATTTTACACAGAGCACATGCCCTGGGACTGGTAAGCAATACCCAGGGCACCATCAGGGTCGGGAAAACACCAGCAAAAAGTGAAAAATAGGGGCAAAAAGTTAGAGGGAAGTTAGAGGGCTTCTCCAATCAGCCTAGTTTTCTCACAAATTTAAATCAGTATGGGGAATAAAAGATTGGCAAGTATAAGGCATAGATGCCTCATTCAAGCATGTTTAACTTCGGAGAAGTGTGGCTCAATGGTTAGAGCGGCAGACCCTGAGGCAGAGATCTGGCTCAAGACCAGGGTTCAAGTCCCGCTTCGGGAGGTCTTGGGCTCAATTCCCCTTGACCAGATAATTCTCGCCTCGGTGCCTAATCTAATTCATGGGTCCCACTCTGCAACTCTGGGCAATAGCTTGCTTAATCTCCACAACGGCCCCAACAGTACTTGGATGCCTGGCTTCACCCTGCTCAGGAGTGGGTGCCTCACAGGGAAAAGCCAGGAGGGGTTCCATAGCGGTATGAGTACAGCGCCTTGAGACCCTAACGGGTGAGTAGTGCACTATACAAGTGCTAATTTACATTTACTGCAAATTATCTTTCTAAATGAAACTATTCGACGAACAACTTGTCTTGGTACAGAAAAAGTGAATGGTAATAATGTGCCCTGAATTCCTTCAATTACAAAGTTTGAAAATTGGTAAAATGTTGTGATTTTTACAGAAGAACAGCTCAATGGTATGGTTAAGAACTTTATATTTAATTCTACACTTTAAAGTCCGAACTGGTGGTCATTGTGGCCAGTGGACACAGATAGGTTATCATGCATATTTTATTAACTCTACACAGGGTTTTAAAGCAAGCAGACCGGACCCTTATTGTGTCACCACACAACATAAAGGTATAGTTACCACATATAGCATGGGTAAATGATGTCAACAGTTAATGCAATAGTCCACATTGATAGCTGTTAAGAAACACCTCTCTCTTCCGTCTGAGGATGTAGAACTGAAAGATTTTATAGTAGGTTCTAGAAAAGCAGGCTCCAAAAGATTTCTGTATACAATATACAATGAAATATGGAAGCTTTCACACATGGAAACTGCTGCTTATATGTGAGAAACATCAGGCAAATTTAGAGAAAGTATTATCTGTTTTCAATAACGGAATGAACACATTGTCCACTATTATTTACCCATTAAACAAGATTGTGTCATCTGCAATATACATTATACAAAATGTCATATCACTATTACAACATGGACAGAGCCATCTAAGGTCCATTACGTAGTTGTGCTGGACTTTATAGGTTCTCAAAGCGATCCATGTGCCCTGGAAGAGAATGAACTTGAAAGAATTATTTGTACCAGTTAACCTTACATGAAAACAACAGACAATGGCAAAGGGGGAAGCCAGTTACACTATGCTTAACTTAGAGAAGTTAGAAAAGTTGCCTTTTACAGTGGCTGAAACACTGTCATCAGTGAGGTTAATGCATGGAGTGATATTCCTGCCGATATCAACCTTTTCATTCACTTCATGTTTGAAATATTTCCAAGTGGCAGGTTTGAAAATTTAAGGTTTTTATTAATGAGCTGTGGGGAATGCCTTTCAAAAACAAGTGCATGAGTGGGGAAAAGGAAGTTTTCTTTAGCAGTAGTGACTGCGAAACTCCTGTAAGCCATCCAATGATTTTCAAAAAGGTGGCATTGCATGGCGTAATGCGTCGGCTGCTAACTTAGCCTGGTACTTGAAGGGTATTCCTGTATTCTTGATTCGCCTAAAGTGTCCATTATTTTCAAATGAAAGTTACTTGATGCTTAGTGATCAAGGCTAAAGTGGGATGAGTGCAAGTGTTCCAAATGTGATTTCTGTTTCTCACATATTGAACTGCTGTGGAAATGTGCTGTTTTCCACCCACGCATATGATAAAAGTTACAAACCTGTGGCCTCACATTGCTACTTCCAATGTCAATTTCGACAAGCTGAGCAGACTGAAAGCACTATTGTTTAAAAAGCACGTGGTGCTTACATCTGCCCATGAAACCTATGATCTACAAGCAGCAAGGTCATCAGTGGAGATTCATGGGGTCTGGATTTGTAAGTACATTGCAGACTGTCTTCAGAGTAATACCATCAGCCAATAACTCACTTTTTTCAAGGGCTTTTGGAGGTATACCCCTTGTGTTTGCTTTAATTGGTGGTGTCTTGCAGTTGCTCTTTTTGCTCAGCAATGAATGCCCCATCTCAAAGCCAAAGATTAATGGAGATTCCACTGACCTGGCTGTGTCGTGATTGCATGATGCAGTTCTTTTGAGTATCTCTGTTGGAAGAACTAAACAAAGACTAGTCACTGTCTTTCCAGACAGTATTCTGCTCTGTGCAGCCTGATTTCTGTTGCTTATGGTGCCCTTTTGAGAGTGCACTTGAATTGTGTCTGGTCCAGTGACATCTGCTTTCTACTGACATGAATCTGCTGATGTTCCCATTGAGGGTTCTGTCCCAGAGTTGTCCTATGAGAATACAGTTGCTTCATGATGCCTTCTTTGAGCCACCATATATGGACAAGAATGCTATGGCTCCAGTGTTCCTTCTTTGAGGGTGTGACATGTGATGCTACCTCCTCAGCTGCTGTAGCACAAGCCTCAGATTACATATGTTATTTTGGCCTTTTGGATGAGGCTTTGGTGGTAATATTAGCTGTGGAGGCAGAGCCCCTTTTTGATTCCATCTCAACTACTGTTTTCGATGCTCTCATGTTGGACTCCCATGACGTTTAATTTGGTTCTATTATAAATTCTAATATTTAAATTGGCCACCTTTCTTCTTTTTTTGGCATGCTCTGCTTGTCAAGTTGTACATTTTAATGAACTTTTAGATTTTTGATTTCCCTTCAGTTAGGTTTTAGAATCTGTACCCCACATCTGACAAGGAAAGGGTGTTATGAGGTCCCTTTTAGGGCCCAAGTTGGTCACCCCTGTTTTAGCCTGGTTTAAAAAATTTGGAAATGTTCATGTTTTGTTCTGCCAGGTAAAGCTGCTTTTAAAGATGGCTTTTCTTACACATTTAATCAGTAGTTTTATTCTAGGAAGACAAGGAACACAAGGCTAGCTTAATCAGCCCCTTGCACTATATACAAGGCAGTTACTTTAAGTGCATGATATGCTACCTGGTGTTGTCAGTTTTAGGAGACAGCTTCTATCACTGAGACATTACATTATGTCAGAACTGTATCTCCAATGTATTATGGTTTAGTATATAAAGCGTGCACTGGCCCAAGTGGTATAGAGAGCATCCAGTCATGACCGTCCTGGGATGTATACTGCAAACTTGGAGTTTAGCTGATGCTGATCATCCAGTTTCCGGAGAGGATTGCCATTTACATGACTGATTCCTGATACCCTATCTAGGTATTGGGTTGGGGCTGATCCCTTAGATCGGGCCAGGTGGAGGGATACAACAACTATGCTTTCAGTCACTGGCATAGGGTTAGGTAGAAATCACTAGAACCTCTAGAAAATCTAGAACCACACACAACATGGTAAGGTTGTTTATCTTCTTCCCCCTGCGCATGATGTTGGCTACTTTGCTTTGTTTAATCTGCCTAATTATCACCGCACATGCTTTGTATGCCACATTGTGATTGCTTCAATAAATATATAGAAAACATTTCTCACATCTTTCTGTCTCACCTGAGCATGCATGAGTGACTGAGCGAAAAGGGTATAATCTGTTTCCACTACTTTCCCGAGACGTCGGAGTGCCATGTTCAGGTTGCCTTAATCACCCTTCACCCCAAGAGGTTTGGGAGGTTTGGGTGGGGAACTGTGAGCTAGCCAGGAGCTAGACGGACAGCCACTAATGGTGTGGGGTTGCTTCAATCTCCCACATTCAGCCGTGCTGCTATCCTAAACACACAGTCCCATTATCAGAGTAGGAACCATATTACACTGTACTTATTTTTTTATCTTTGTTGGTGTATACTTTTCTTGTTGCTGCTTTACTTGTTGTATATGCTCATGCATAAGGCCAGGCATGTTAAATATTTGTGCAATACTGTCCTTGCAATGCTGTCATCAATTATGCAATTTAACATGTCATGGATGGTGCATGACTTTGCACAAGTTGTAGTTAGTTCACTAAACTGTAACTATTGAATTTCAGTGTTTTTTCTTTTTTTTAATTGCACTTCTAATTTTAATTTAAACACCTAACTATCACTTAATGCTACCATTACTTTGATGTTTTCACTGAACACACACACACATATAAATATATATATATATATTCATATATATATATATATATATGTGTATATATATATATATATATATATACATATATATATATATATATATATATATATATACACACAGAATAAGTAAGACAAAGACTCTCCTAGTTACAAGATCCAAAATCAGTTTAATCCAGTGTGTGCCTCCTCGAGGACCAGGAGATTCTGTGTCTTTCTTGTATTGTGGGGATTTTGCTGGACTATGTAACTGGGAAATCGGATTCAAACATGGACTGCTGCAACTAAGCCCCAGAACTCCCTTTTTCTCTTTGCGTGTCAGATATATCATATATATAAAGATAAATGCATATGGAGATACATTGATATATAGATATATTCACTGAAACAACATCTGATTAAAGTGTGGTTATAGTTAAATGAAGTTTTCAGTTTAAAAGCACCATTTTACCTAAAAACACTGAAATTCACCAGTTATAGCTTACATAGCTAACTATTACTATTGAATTTCAGCATGTTTTCCATTTTTTAAATGCTACTTCTTATTTTAGTTTAAACACATAACTATAACCTAAAGTCACCATCACTTTGATATTTGTTGTTTTCACTAAATACACACAGATATAGATAGATATATATTCACTGAAAAAAAACAAAAAATACAGGGGCGTTATACTTAGGTTAAGAATGTACTTGTACAAAAACATAGAAATTTAGCAGTTATGGTTAGAGTCCTTTCAAGTAACTATAACTCGTCCCCTAAGGTAAGTAGAACTCACGCCCTTCCCATGCACAGTTGTCTTATCAATAATTTTATTGCAAATATTGTAGTAATAGTAATAAAGATGCCATTCAAGATCTCATCAATGATATACTATGTGGAGTAATTAGCTGTGCATGGTGAAGGCGCGAGTTATAGTTTGAGTTAGAGTTTGGAGCCGTTTGATGAATCTTCATGAAAATACGCCATTCACTTCAACTGCTGTCTGGAAAGCTTTGGGGTTATCCGCCAAGTGGGGGCTGATTAAAAGGGTAAGTCCCAAAAATCATTTTCCTCATTCATTTATCCTTAGGGATTTTGAACAGCGATAGTTCTCGAACCACTGGGCGGAATTACACTAAATTTGGCAGAAAGGTAGCTCTTGGTCCAGAAAGCGACCTTTTTGTTATTTGATGTAAAGCTGTTCAGCTGTTTATGAGGAAATAAAGAAAATCCAAATTTGTATATATAAGGGCATGAAGGCTCCATGAACCCTCCCGCTCTTGTGCTGAGATCTGATTGGCTGCCAACACTTCAACAAGGAAGTACTGGCAGCCATGTTGGGACTTGGCGTTAGCCAAATCCCAGAAAAAAAGTGTTAAGAAAACCCAAAAGGGGCCATGGAAGGGACACCATGACCCCTTAGTCCTGGTGCTGGGGTCCCAAAGGGACCCCCCAGAGCTAAGAAAACATTAAAAAAAATTTTGATGTGATTCATGGCAGATCAATAGATCTCGTGAAAATGACAAAAAAACAACAACGGGCTTCGACATTTGTTTAACTGTAGCCCCAGGTGGCCAAGTCCTGGGGGCATTGCCATTTACATGCGAGCAGGGGCACCCAGCACCCCTGCTGCCTCTGGGACTACCACCTCACCAGGCCAAAAATTATTATGTGTGTGGTGGGCCACCCGACTCCCGCAGACCTGATGACCACCAACTCCGAGGGCTTAAATCAAATTTAATTGGGGGGGGCTGCGCAGTCCCCCACAGCTCCAGGGACTGCTGTATATCCCTGGGGCTATTATCAAATTTACTGTGGGGGCATGGCCCCCGCAGCCCCGGGGACCGCCACCACCCTGGGGCTATTATCAACTTTAAAGTGGGGGGCCGCACAGCCCACACGCAGCCCTTAGGGACCACCACCTCCCCAGGGCTTTCAGTTTATGCATTGTGGGGGTTGTTGTGCTGCCACGCCAGAGCCCTTCGGACTGCCACCCCTGAGGCTACAATGAAAATGTGAAGGGGCTATTTTTCAGACCCCGAAGCCCCAGGGACCACCACCCTCCCAGGGCAAAGGTTGTGGCTCCTCAAGGGGGTCGCATGGTCCCCCTGAGGAGCCACATTTGGCCCTGGTGACCACCTCCTCCAGGGCCAGCTCCTGCTATGTCCTGGTGTGCCAGACCTGGAAATGTTTGCTTTTGCTTGGTGGGAGCTCCCCACCAAGCAAAAGCAAACAAAGTCTGGTTTCTATAGGTGAGAGCTGTGAAACAGCTCTCACTTGCAGAACGCAGATTTTTCATCTGTCTTCCCTGCACACAAAAATGCATGCGGGGAAGACAGATGAAAACATTGCTTACACAAGCAGGGAGCTGCTATTAAAAGCAGCTCCCTGCTTGGGGGAACAATGCCGTCTCCCACAGGATGTAGGAAGCCAGCCTGGACCACAGGGGCCTTTAGGCTCCCCCTGCAGTGGTGTTACTGTCTCTCTTTGTCTTCTATCCCACAATGGGATGGAAGCGAGAAAGAGAGATTGTCATTTCAATGGTGGCCCCATGCAATGACCTCAAAAAGGGGAAACAGATATCTGTGGCATAATGGTTAAGGTCTGAGACCCTCGCCCAGAAAGTTGAGGGTTCTATCCCAGGTGCGTCTGTTGTCACTTCCATACTTTCGTTTCTTTTAAAGTTTAAGGTTCATACTGAAAGGTGATCTCACTCTTTTTAATTGACACATACATTTTACTTTTCAATCTGTCCAGAAATATCTCATTCTAAGTATATCATCCATCAAAGCCTAAAAAACTCTCTCTCTCTCTCAATTTCTATTTTTAAAAATCTTTTTTCCACTTACTGACCACTAAGACCCGCTTACACACCCACCCACAGACCCACTCAGCGATCATGCACCCACTCACAGCCCCACTCAGAGCCTCATGCATCCACTCAACGCCCCACTCACACTCTCGCACTGCCACTCATAGACCCACTGAAACCCTCACACCCCCACTCACATATATTGACACACCTACTAAGACACTCATGCACCCACTTTCATACCCAGACACTCATGCACCTATTCACAGAACCACTCAAACTCTCACACACCAACTCACAGACCCACTGAAACCCTCATGCACCGTTTCACAGACCCACACAGACACTGACGCACCCACTAAGACACTGATGCACCCACTCTCACACCCAGACACACACTCTCACAACCACTCTCACCCCCAGATAAACTTCTCACACCTATTCTCACACCCGGAGAGACAGGCTGCAGCCTACTGCTGCCCCGAACGGCAAAGGGTGTGCGCAGCATGGGGTTCGGTGGTTAGGGGGGTTGGCTGCAGGGTCTGGCTGCAGGCCAGGCCGTGCAGCCAACCGCTGCTGCACATGGCTGAAGGTGGTTGGATTAATATATGGCCATGGTTAGAAAAATCAGAAAAATTATGGTACTGAGAGTTATCTGAAGTAACTATAGCTCATGCCACAAGGTAACTATAACTCACACCCTTGACATGTCACTTTTTTTGATGCTCTGGAGGTGCAGAGTGCAGACTCATATCTACAAGGCTATGCAAAGCCATGCATGACTTTTCATGGCCTCATCGTAATGGTGTAAGACAACTTGCCGCAAGTGACTGTGTTGCCTTACACTGCGTCAGAGGGGCATTCCATGGGAGTTGCAGTGGGTTTTCCCATGCAACACTCATGGGTTTTGACGTATTCCCAGATTTATAATGATGTGTAAACCGGAGAATGCATCAAAACCATGCAACTCCCCAGGGGAGGCATCCTGAGGAGAAATATCTTTATTTCTCCTCGTTTTTATCTCTTTCTATGTATACACTCTGCAGCACACACACACATAGAAAGAGGAAAGAGCCTCTATGGATTTTTTTTTTGTCGGAAGGTGCCACTTCCTGCACAAAAACAATCCTGCCAACAATGCAGACACCCTTGTACCATGGTGCAAGGGTGCCTGCGTTGGCGCTAGGCACAAAATTGTGCGCTGGCTGAAGGGACAGGAATTGGCGTAGGGAAAGGCAGCAAAAAGCTTTGCGGTGCTGCCCTATGACAACTTTTTGTCAACATACTCCAGGGTCTATAACTAAAATGAATAGGTATTTCCACCATGATGCCCCAGGGGCACCTCCTTAGTGCAAAATGGCGCAAAGCAGTGAAATGTCCTTTTCCCGGATAAAATGACTTGTGCAGGAAAGTAAATACCAATATATCACTTTGTACCGTTTTGCATGACTTTGCATCACTTTTAGATGGTGCCCTCTTAGTAAATCTGGGTGAAGGTTTCTATAGAGATGACCCCTGAATTCTGTCCATTTGTAAAGTGTAACGAAAAAGATGTTCCTAAAGAAACCCATCATGGTAGACTTTTGTAAATATCTCGTAGATTCACTGTTGTGACATGCTCACCTCATAGCCCTTCTCACCGGTACCTCCGCAGGGCCAATCAATTGTACTATTTTTACAGGAATGCTCACGTAAACAGTATTTAAGGCCATCAGTATTTACAAAGAATCATGGTATTTACTGATATTGACATAAACCACGGGCTTCCGGAGTGAGGGCAACAACTCATTGTACATCACTGAAATCAATGTCCTGCAAACAGTGAGATTAATGTTTAAACAGTATTTATACATGTAAGTCAATTGTTGATTTATTAAACAAAATAGCAGAATCTGCAGCAAGAGACCTTCATTGGAAAATGGAGGGGCACACGTTGGGACTGCTGCTTTTTGTCACGTCCGCACTGTTGCCATTCAACGCTGCTACTCCTAAGGTACCTGCTTTCTGTTTTTTGATACCTGCATTGTGTGCTGTTAGTCGAAATATAAACTGATCAACCACGATAAAACAGCTATAGATGAGTCAGCGAAGAAACCTGTTTTTGCTTTCCATTTACACACAAAGATATAATGTGCTTTACTCCTTAAAATAACATACTCGTATTTTAAGAAGCCTGTCTCCAAAGGACTGTGCAGGATAAGAGTTTTGATTGGTCTAAATAGTTCTAAAGGATTATTGCTAATACATTGCATTTTGTTGCATTTGATTGGAGTTTTTCCACAGAGATTGTTAGTAATCTTTTCTGTTTAAAAATGTATGGCACTGTAAATGTACCTTTCCACGTGCATTCACAATGTAGCCAATCCCACCATGGTAGATCATGTACGACATAGGCTATGCGAATTTGGTTTGTGCATTGTAAGTCAGTAGTATGAGGAAGAGATTAGATGAAGTTTAGCATGACCCGCCATCTTCTTGGCCATCACATTGGCAGAAAACACCAACAGCATCTTTATCATCAGGAGCAGATACCAAGGTGAAATCAGAAACCAGTACATTTAGTGTAGGACCATGACACGGGAAAACATGGCAGCAGGGCTAAACTTAAAGAAGCAAAGGACATTTTATCATAACAGGACCATGATTTGAAGGACAGAAAAGTAAAGTGATGTATACAGAGTCAGACATTTTGGGTCAAGAAATGTCAGTTATCAATGCTTATGTCCTTTGCTGGGTTGCAAAATTGTTACACAAGAACAAGCACAATTCTGCAGTGAAAAAGCTAGCTTGTGTGATATAACTGGTATTTGGGGAGATTATGGCCCTCATTATGACCGCCTGCCAATGCCATCCCACCAGGCGGCCTGAATCTCGCCGGCCCTATTATGGCTTTCCCAATGGGCCAGCGGGCAACCGGGCCTTAACATTGCAGCCGGCTCCTAATGGAGCTGGTGGCAATGTGGCACTGCAGCGGGTGCAGCAGCACCCATCTGGCATTCCACTGCCCGCAATTGGGGCAGTCGAATGCGCGATGGGGCTGTGCATAGGGCCCCCCGAGTCTCCCATGCCGCCAGCCTTTCCATGGCAGTGTTTACCACCATGGATAGGCTGTCGGATGGGGACTCATACTGCCCTGGCGGATCACAACCGCCGGGACCGCAAGGCTGCAGGCTGGCGGCAGCCTGGCGGTGTCGGCGGTTTGACCATGGCGGCTCTGCCACGGTCATAATGTGTTTGCCAGACCGCCACTTTGACGGCAGTCCGACCATGACCCTGGCAGTTGAGTGACCACCAGGGTCATAATGACCCCCTATGTCCATTGTTTTAGAGATTAAAGAGTGTTTAAAATGTAGTCTTAAATTACTGAGGTACTGGTACTGCTAATTAAGGATAAGAAATGTTACTGTCGTATAATGAAAGATTTCCCACACAATCATATTCATTGTAACTCTTTGAAGTTAATTAAATATGCAATAAAATACCCTCTACCATATTTTATAAGGATGTTGTAAATCACTATGAAATTCTGTGGCCATACATAGGAACAAGGCAAATAGCCCTTTATAGGGTCATGCAACTCTGACAGGCCATGGAATATCCTTTAACGTATTACAGAGAGCATTTTTCTTAACAATACCGTTTCAGACCACCAAAATCTTCAGAGTCTTCATAAAGCCTTGTTCTCCTGCTCCTTCATAGGGAAGATGTATTATGTCTGCAGATATAGAATATTCTCTCGTATTCAGCATAGAATAAGACTGTTTAAAAAGTCTGTAAAAACACCAAAATGCCCTTAGTAATGTGTTGGAAGAATATGTTAATTATTTTAATGTAAACAACTTCATCATAACTTTATTCTATATTTTACAGAAATCATACAAGTATACCTTGTAGTAAAAAAGAAACGTCAAGGTGATATTATTTAAAATCAAAACATAATAAAAAACCAAGAACGCGTTTTAAAAAGAATAGAGAGTAAGACCTCAAAGAGGTAATATGCCACCAACAACCTTGAACAAAGTGCTTGGTGTAAAAGCAAACTATCTGGTAAGGCACCAAACAGGATTGATACGTGTGGTCAGAAAAGGTGCAAAAAAAAAAAACTAGAGACTAAAAACACCAGCCATAAACCTTGATACACAAAAACACTTTTAGATGTGGACAAAAGTTGCAAGAATAAAAATGCAGGTCTAATCTCTCAAAAAATCATGGGCAACAAAAGGGGCCTTATGTACTTAAACCAAAGGGAAGTGAATCTGAGACAAATGAGCACTAAGTGCATGGGGTTGCACAATGATAGATTATCACAAGTACAAGAAGGCGGATAAAATGGTTCATGCCAGAATCCAGGTGAAAGCAAAAGCTACTTAAAAATGTCCAGTCTAAAATAAGGTAACGAATGGCGATTATGTTTGGACATTTCTAATACCACTCACAGATTTTATCATTATGTAAGTATGCATTGATTGCTTGGATAAAGCAGAGGACTCCCATTCGGCTGCCACCCAATGGGAGAGTGCCTGCTTGACCCAGGTAATTTCTTTGTTTCCGATGCCCTGCGGTTCAGAAAATAAGTCTGGCCTCCCTAAATCTTTCAAGGTGGATTATATATAGTAGAGGCACGTTGTATGAACTGCAGTATGCAAGAGCATACAGTCCAGAGAATAATTGTTTAGATCTAGTACCAAACTGAGCAATAGAGTAAAAGAGGATGAAGTCTAATAAAATCTGTGATAAAATTCATGCCCAGTTCTTAATGTATAGCACATGTGCACATGCAGCACAGACAAAACTCCCCTCAAAAACGTGTCTTCTGTTACCTGGATGCCATCAAATGCTTGTAACCCCTGATCTCAGTCCCAAATGGTGTCATCGGGATACATGTGGCCTTATAGGCATCTATCATTGGTTTTAAAAGCCTGCGCCCAAGACGACTAACAAAATCATTCAGGCCAGAATAACCCTCTTTAGCACCCTGCATTTTTCTTGATCAGTCATTGCCAACTAAGGCAAAAATTATGTAAAATCCCAAGTAGGGACGTGTTTCCCCTTTGCTTAAGATCTGACCCTGGGCTGAAAAACTAGCTGTTTTTGTACTCTTAGGGATAACTGCCATGACATGTGATTTTTGAAAATTAGTGGACCGATCCATATCGCTCATAAAAGTATTAAATAGACCTAAAAACCACCGAAGGCTTCTGGCTGTGCGGGCAATTAGTAATGCATGGTCGGCATATAAGAGCACAGTAATATGTCCACCATCTGCACTGGGCTTATCTAAGCCCCTATTGGACAACACTCCCTTTACAAATGATTGAAATACATAATAAATAAAACAGGGGCGAGGGTCCAACCCTGTTGCAGACCTCTTTTTAGATTAAAAAGCGGGGAGTATTCCCCATCAGTCCCATACCTAGCCACACCTGTCAGGCCAGTATGGAGATCCCTCAAAAAGATGACCAGAGCTGCGTCAACCTTCATGGATCCCAGCTTAGCAAAGAGCTTATTTCTGTTAACCATGTCAAAGGCTGAGCTAAGGTCCATGAAAGCCAGACAAACCAAACCCTTTCTAAGCTTTGTGTATTTGGAGATTAAGAGATAACATTTAAATTCAGCTCCACCGTTCCCCTGCCACACCTGAACCCATATTGAAGGCTGGGTCAAATATTTGTCTAATTGGTCAACTAGTCAGTCTCTCCAGGATAACTCTCCCTGTGATTTTAACTTCTAGATCCACAAGAGATTTTGGCCTATACCAGGTAGAGTCACTTCTTGCTCGTTCCTTATTCACTGACTGTCACCAGTTTTCAGGTAGTGGACTGCGGTTAGCTACGTAAACATGCAGAGTGACATCTAGAGCCCACAGCTCCACTAAAGACTTTAACAAGTCACCCGGGACACCATTAGCTTAATACCCAAATGGGGTGAGTTAAGCCTCTTTGAAACAGTGCTTGCGATCTGTGCAATATAGTTTCTGATTGTTATGTCAGAAGTGCATTTTTAGGTGGGTGTTACTATACTTTTAAGGATTCACCTTGTTTGATGCATGTACACCTATGGTGACATGTGAGTGCAACACTAGTGATGTTACACCTCTTGTCAGAGGAGTGACTGACTTGTGATAAATGCAAGCTGCATTACTGATGTTGTTTTCCCTGTTTCACAGGTCAGTCCTCATAAAAATAGTAAGGTATTAACCTACACCAAATTTTGGTGACTTGTGATTGGCAATCTATGGAAATACATACGGTTAGATGCCAACCACTGTGTAGATTAGAAAAACTGGTCCTAAACAATTGCCATAAAATTCTGGATGTGTGAGGGCTCTTGCTCCCGAGGGACCAGACCCTTCCTGGTACATTGCACCTGAACCGCATCAATTTTTGCATTCTTCATCTTTTCTATAAATGTAACGGCATACCCATGTTGTGATATTTAGTCTAGTTAGAAGCACATGTGTTGTACCTATAAGCTCTCTTCATCCCTCTTTTTGTACATTGTTAGAAATGGGGTCTTTGGTTGGCAGTCAGGTTACCCCCCTGTCCAAGCAAGGACCCTCACTCTAGTCAGTGTAAAAGAGAATCACCCTCAGCTAACCCCCGCTCAGCACCTTGGTAGCTTGGCACGAGCAGGCAGGCTTAACTTCAGAGTTCTAGGTGTAAAGTATTTGTACCAACACACACAGTAACTTAATGTAAACACTACAAAATGACACAACACAGGTTTAGAAAAATAGGAAATATTTATCTAAACAAAACAAGACCAAAACGACAAAATTCCAACATATACAAGTCAAGTTATTAATTTTAAAAGCAAAAGAGTCTTAATACTTTTATAAACAGGTAAAACACTGTTAGCATTGAAAAGAACCTAGGTAGCATCAAAAATAACACGCACGGGCAAGTGTGTGTAGAAAAAGGTAAGCTGTGTGTCGATTTCTCACCCGCAAGCGAGATCGTGTGTCGTTTCTCCTTCTAGGGTTGGGTCAGCGTGCGTCAGTTTTTCTCTCCGCAGGAGAGCAATGCGTAAATCCCGGCAGCACTTGGGTCCTGGTAAGCGTTGAGTCGCTGATCCACAGCAAGCAATGTTTGCGTCCAAAATCCTGCTGCACGGTGATAGCAAGACCACACTGTGTTGGGTCACAACATTACCAACCTCCTTTTGCGATGTGACTCCAGCCGCAAGCGTTGATCTCCCAGCTGCGCTGCAAGCACTGGGTCAATTTCATCCATGGAACCGGCGATGCGTCGTTTCTTCAGCCACGTCTCGGAGGTTGTGTCAGAAATTTCCCCGCACAGAGGTCTGTGCGTGGATTTTCGATCTTAGGCCCATATTTCTACTTTGTGACGCAAATCAGCGCTAGGGCAGATTTGCGTCAAAAAGTTTACCGCCGGCTAATGCCATTCCAACACACCAGCCAGAGCGCCTTATTTATGGAATGACGTTCCGTTCAATGCCCTGACCCAGGAGTTAAAAAATGGCGCAAATCCGGCTGGGCGCCATGTTTTGACGCCAGAGGATAAATAAGGCACTCATGCCTTAGAGTCATTTTTTGCACGGGAACGCCTACCTTGCATGTCATTAGCGCAAGGTAGGTTTTCACGTGCAAAAAATGACTCAAACTCTATATCTAGACCCGTCCAGCACCAAAGTATAAATATGGAGTTTACACGGAAATAATGACGCATATCCGGCGCAAACAGAGTATGAATATAGGCCTTGGTCTGCCAGCTTCACCTGTCAAGGCCCAAGGAACTGGATAGGATACCACTTGGCCGGGCAGGAGTATCAGCAGAGTCCAGGTGCTGGCAGGGGAAGTCTTTGATGGCCCTGAGACTTCAATAACAGGAGGCAAGCTCAGGACAAGCCTTGGGAGATTTCTTCACAAGCAGGAATGCACAACAAAGTCAAGTCTTTGTCCCCTTTTACCAGGCAGAAGTAGCAACTGCAGGATAGCTCCATAAAGCACAGTCAAAGGCAGGGTAGCACTTTTCCTTAGCTCTTCAGCTCTTTTCCAGGCAGAGGTTCCTCTTGATGTCCAGAAGTGATCTAAAGTCTGTGGTTTTGGGTTCCCTTCTTATACTCATTTTGCCCTTTGAAGAAGACTTATTTTCAAAGGAAGGTCTCTCTTGTTTGTGAAATCCTGCCTTGCTCAGTCCAGGCCAGGTGACACACACCAGGGGGTTGGAGACTGCATTGTGTGAGGGCAGGCACAGCCCTTTCAGGAGTGAGTGACCACTCCTCCCTACCCTCCTAGCACAGATGGCTCATCAGGAAATGCAGGCTACACCCCAGCTCCCTTTGTGTCACTGTCTAGAGAGAGGTGCAAGCAGCCCAACTGTCAAACTGACCCAGACAGGGAATCCACAAACAGGCAGAGTCACAGAATGGTTTCAGCAAGAAAATGCTCACTTTCTAAAAGTGGCATTTTTAAACACACAATCTGAAAATCAATTTGACTAAAAGATGTATTTTTAAATTGTGAGCTCAGAGACCCCAAACTCCACATGTCTTTCTGCTCCCAAAGGGAATCAACTCTTCAATCATACTTAAAGGCAGCTCCCATGTTAACCTATTAGAGGGATAGGCCTTGCAACAGTGAAAACCGAATATAGCAGTATTTCACTGTTAGGACGTGTAGAACATATTACTATGGCCCTCATTACGACCTTGACGGGCGGCTTCAGCCGGCCGCCAAGATCGGACCGCCGGGCGGCCGCCAGTGCGGCCGCACCCCCGCCACGGACATTTTGAGATCCCCGCTGGGCCGGAGGGCGGAAACCTGGTTTCTGCCCGCCGGCCCAGCAGGGATCTCGGCCGCAACACAGGAGCTGGCTCCAAATGGAGCCGGCGGTGTTGCGGCCGTGCGACGGGTGCAGTTGCAGACAGTGTAAAGCTGCAGGGGGTCCTGTCAGGGGGCCCGCGACTCCCTGTACCGCCAGCCTTTTCCTGGCGGTTCAAACCGCCAGGAAAAGGCTGGCGGTAGGGGGACTCGTAATCGGATTACTACCACTGGGGCCATTGTGGCGGGAAACCGCCGGCCCCGGCGGTGCGACCGTGGCGCTTCTGCAGGGGTCATAATGACCTGGGAAGCACCGCCAGCCTGTTGGCGGTGCTTCCGTCATTACAGCCCTGGCGGTCTTGTACCGCCAGGGTTGTAATGACCCCCTATATGTCCTACCTTCAACATACACTGCACCCTGCCCAGGGGGCTACCTAGGGCCTACCTTAGGGGTGTTTTACATGTAAGAAATGGGAAGGTTTAGGCCTGGTAAGTGGGTACACTTGCCAAGTTGAATTGGCAGTTTAAAACTGCACACACAGACACTGCAGTGGCAGGTCTGAGCCATGTTTACAGAGCTACTATTGTGGGTGGCACAACCAGTGCTGCAGGCTCACTAGTAGCATTTGATTTACAGGCTGTGGGCACATCTAGTGCACCATACTAGGGACTTACCAGTAAATAAGAAATGGCAATCATGGATAAACCAATTACATACACATTTTATATAGGTGCACTTGCACTTTAGCACTGGATAGCAGTGGTAAAGTGCCCAGAGTAATAACAAGAGCAAAATCAGAGTCCAGCGCACATCAACAACCTGGGAAAGAGAAGCAAAAAGTTAGGGGAGACCACGGCAAGGATGCCAAGTCTAACACGTGTCACCCCCAGCTGAAAGTGGGGAGCAACTACCTAACCTCATGGGAGTTCTCATCACTAAGGCGGAAGAATCTGGACAGACCATCAGCATTGGCGTGTTTTGTACCAGGGCAGTGTTACACCATAAAGTCCATCCCCTGTAGGGAAATGGACCACCTCAACAGTTTTGGATTCTCACCCCTCATCGCATTAACCATCTGAGGGGCCTGTGGTCAGTCTGAACACGGAAGTGAATCCCACACAAGTAGGGTCTTGGCTTCTTCAGAGCCCAGACCACAGCAAAAGCTTCAAGTTCTATGGCACTCCTCCTACGTTCCCTGGGTAGTAACCTCCTGCTAATGAAGGCTACAGGTTGATCTAGGCCCTCTTCATTAAGCTGTGAGAGTACTACTCCAATACCATGCTCTGAGGTACCTATTTGCACAACAAACTCCTTTGAGTAGTCAGGTGCCTTCAACACAGGTGCTGTGCACATGGCAGCCTTCAGGGCATCAAAAGCGGTCTGGCAAGCCTCTGTCCAGAACATCTTTTTTGGTTGCTTCTTAGAAGTCACATCAGTCAAAGGGGTAACAATGGTACCATATACCTTGAATAACCTCCTATAGTAGCAAGTGAGGCCTAAAAAGGGTCTGGGTTTTGGGAGGCTCCCAAGCCAGAATGGTGTAAATTTTTGGCTCTAGGAGTGCCACCAGGCCACTCCCTACCTGGTGTCCCAAGTACACCACAGAACCCTGCCCTATTTGGCACTTGCCTTAATAGTGAGGCCTGCCTTTTGCAGGGCCTCCAACACTCTGCAGAGTTGTTGCAGATGTCCCTCCCATGTGCCACTAAAGACAGCAATGTCATCCAGGTAGGCGACACTAAACTCATCCAGCCAAGCCAACACCTGGTTGACCAACCTCTGAAAGGTGGCAGGGGCATTTTCATCCCAAATGGCATCACCTTAAACTGAAAGTGCCCATCTGGGGTAGAACATGCAGACCTCCCCTTGGCCCCCTTAGTCAAGGCAATCTGCCAATGGGCAGATGTTAGATCAAATTTGCTGAGGTAGGTGGCAGCTCCCAACCAATCTATGAGCTCATCAGGTCGGAGGATTGGGTATGCGTCAGTCTTACTGACCGCATTGAGTCCCCGGTAGTCCACACAGAACCAGAGTTCTGGAGTGGTACCAGGTGCAGCAGCCTTTGGGACCAATACCACAGGGCTGGCCCAAGGACTGCTGGAATGCTCAATTACCCCTTCGGTTAACATTTTGGATACCTTATCCTTAATGCTAGCCCTGACCTTGACAGTCACCTTGTAAACATTCTGTTTAATGGGTGTACTGTCCCCAGTTGCCACATCATGTGTGTACAATTGTGTGACCCCTGGGATAAAGGAAAACTGTGAGGCGGACTGTCCCAACTCCTGGCGACAGTCCCTCTGCAACTCTGCAATCAGGGAGGGGGAGAAGATCACTCCCTCCACAGACCCGTATTTTTCTCCTGCAGAGAGGTCAGGAAGAGGCTCACTCTCCTCTTCCACCTCATCTTCTGTTTCAAGGAGCATGGACAGTTCAGTCCGCTCAAAGTGTGGTTTGAGTCGGTTAACATGCAGGACCCTTAAAGGGTTCCTGGGAGTCTGCAAGTCCACCAGATAGGTGACTTCACTATTATGCTCCACCACATTAAAAAGCACAGTCCACTTGTCTTGGAGCACCCTAGGCTCCACTGGTACCATCACCCACACTTTTTGCCCAGGTTGAAACTCGAACAGAGTGGCATTCCGGTTATACCACTGTTTCATATCCTCCTGGCTTGCTTCCAGATTTTCCTGTGCGAGACTCCTGAAGCGGGCAGTCTTGTTTTTCAGGGCCAGCATGTAGTTAAATACATACTGGGGGGGTTTACTATGAGCTTTCTCCAAAGCCTCCTTCACCAGACTTAAAGGTCCCCTCACAGTGTGGCCATTGATCAGCTCAAAGGGACTAAACCCAAGTTCACTTTTGAGGCACCTCCCTTTAAGCGAACAGAAAGCATGGCAAGAGGACGTCCCACTTACTCCTCAAGGGCTCTGACAAGCCCATAATCATGCCCTTCAAGGTGTGGTTGAATCTCTCAACCAGACAATTGCTTTGGGGGTGGTAAGGGGTGGTGAACTTGTAGGTTACTCCACACTCCTTCCACAGAGACTTCATATATGTAGATATGAAGTTGGTACCCCTATCAGATACCACTTCCTTGGGGAACCCCGTAGCAGGTAAAACCCCCCATCAATGCACGACCCACCACAGGGGAAGTGATTGACCTCAGAGGAATGGCTTCTGTGTAGCGGGTGGCATGGTCTACCAAGACCAGGTTGAATCTGTTGCCAGTGGCCTTCTTGGGATTCAGAGGCCCATAATGTCAATACCAACCCTTTCAAACGGGGCACTAACAACAGGAAAAGGTTGGAGGGGAGCCTTACATTTTCCCCAACTCTTGCCACTTGCCTGACAAGTTTGGCAAGACCTACAATGAGCATCTGAGTGCCTGCGCATTAGGGGCCAGCAGAAGTGGGTGACAAGCCTAACAAAGGTCTTGTCCTGCCCCAAATGTCCTACTAAAGACACATCATGAGCCAACTCCAATAGGAAGGCCCTGAAGCACAGGGCTACCACCAGCACACGGGCTGACCCAGGCTCAGGAACCTCAGGCTCACTATACAGGAGGTCGTCCTCCCAGTAGATCAGGTGAGATCCTGGCTCCTTGCCAGCCACCTGGTCTGTAGCCTGCTGCCGCAAACCCTCCAGAGTAGGGCATGTCTTCTGTCCTGCACAGAATGCTTCCCTGGTGGGTCCCCCTTCCTGCTGCCACTGTGACAGCTCAGGGACCGACCCCAGTTCAGCCACCAGTTCCCCTTTAGGTTCTGTGGCATCACCCACAGACTCCTCCTCCTCATGGACTGTGGAACTTCTGTGGCCGGTTTCCCACACTCCCTGCTCTTCCTCTTTTTGGAAGTCCCCTGGTCCACTGTTTCAAGCTCCAGGGGCTCTTGACCGCCATGATGGGCTGCCATTGACCTGCTAGATACACACACCCACCTAGGCAGGCCCAACATCTCTGTGTGTGGCCTGTGTTCCACCTCTTTCCAAGGGGAACCCTAAAGGTCATTGCCAAGCAAACAATCTACAGGCATGGTTGAACTCACAGCTACCTTCAAGGAACCTGAGACCCCCCATTCAAAATAAACCTGCCCCACTCTACGCAGGCACTCTGAGTTGTCCACTGCAACTACTTGGTGAAGAACAGGGGGATCAATCTCCTCTTCAGACGCCAAGTGACTCCTCACTGTAGTCACACTGGCTCCTGTGTGCCTCGGAGCCTCCATCCTCTGTCCATTGACGGTCACCCACTGCCTGTACTTCTTAGTGTTCTCAGGCACTAGGGTTCTCTGGACCATCTAACTGTCCCCTAGTGAGACAAGGGTCATCTCAGCTGGCTCCCACCCACCTGGAAGCAACTCCTCCCCAAGTGCTACACTAGCCAAATCCTGGGACTGCTCACCAGTGGGTGCTGGTGTAATCTTGGGGCATTTGGGGTCCCCCTCACATCGCCCACTTGGTCATATGCATAACTCTTATGTGGGAGACCCCCTGCCACTGGTTTCCCTTTGGAAAACCATGGCTTCTTCTCACTGTGGGGCTGGGAATCTTTACCCTGGGAATCAGATTGGGGCCCTTTAGAGAACTCCCCCTGTTTACCCTTACCCCTCCTTTCTTCTGAGAGGGACCCTGCCCACCCTTGAGGTAGTCTCCCCCATACCTCTTTTGGACCCTGGTGCTCTCCCAGCGGTCCTCTTCCTCCACAAGCTTCCTGGGACCAGTCAGCTTGCTCTCAATTAGGTGCTGGCACAGCTCTGGAAAACATAAACTGTACAAGTGGTCTCAAGAAATCAAATTGTAAAGCCCCTCATACATTGTTACCTTACTGCCCTTCAGCCAACCATCCAGTGACCTACAGAATGACTTAACACACTCCAACCATGTTTGGAATTCCTTCTTCTTATTGGATCTGAACTTGTCCTAATACTGCTTAGGGGTGAGACCATATTTTGTGAGTAGGGCATCCTTCATGATAGAGTAAGTGAGCCCCTGAGAATCCCCTCAGGATGTTAGAGTATCCCTCCCCTCTACCTTAAAGTGTTTCCACAGACCCGCCACCAATGAGCTTCAGGGACCAGATTCATGTGGAGAGCAGACTCACACCCCTTGAACCACAAGCATATGTCATCCTCCTTTTTGTAATCCTTCACTAGGTTTTTTGGAATGGTTACCCTTCTCTCAGGCTGCACTGTGCTGTTGCTGCCACCATCTCTATTGGACTCCTCTAATCTAGGTCCCTCAAGCTAAGCTCATGAGCCAGCTGTATCTTCTTTTCCTCAATGGCCATCCTTCTGTCCTCCTCTCCCTCTCCATCTTGAGCTTCTCCAGCTCCCATTGGTACTCTCTCTGTGCCTGCCTGTCCTGTACCTCTTTAGGAGTCAGACCCTTGGATGACACACTGCTACTTGCCCTGGAAACTCTCTCCCTTGACATAACAGGCCCATCCACTTTACCATTGTCAATGGATTGCACCTCACCCAGGCCCTCAGCGCCTTATGCAGCTCCTCCTTCTTGGTGGAGCCCTTAATGGGACAGGCAAAATCTTTACAGAACTGCTTCAACTGAGCTATAGTATACCTCTCTAGTTTCCCTAAGTTAAAAGCAGCTCCAGCTGATGCATCTCCAGATTGGGACATGATGAAAAGTCAACAAAGTGCAAAGTTCCCAAGGCAGAAAAACAAGTTCCCAAAGAAGTTCAAGAAGAGTCAAACAAGGGATCAGCAAAAATAAGGAAGTAGAACAAAAAGAGCCCCACAGAGAAAAAACAAAAATCACAAGACAAGTAGTATGTGGTCACGTGGTGGTCTGCACTGAAAACAGTAGTATACACTTAATCACTGTATGTCAAGTACAAATACAAGTCCAATCTCAACCGCTGATCACCAATGTTAGAAATGGGGTCTTTGGTTGGCAGTCAATTTAACCCCTGTCCAAGTAAGGACCCTCACTCTAGTCAGAGTAAAGGAGAATCACCCTCAGCTAACTCCTGCTCACCCCCTTGGTAGCTTGGACGCTAGGTACGAGCACGCAGGCTTAACTTAAGAGATCTGGGTGCAAAGTATTTGTACCAACACACACAGTAACTTAATGGAAACACTACAAAATGACAGAACACAGGTTTAGAAAAATAGGAAATATTTATCTAAACAAAACAAGACCAAAATGACAAAAATCCAACATACACAAGTGAAGTTGTTATTAATTTTAAAAGCAAAAGAGTCTTAAAATCTTTTGTAAACAGGTAAAACACTGTTAGCATTGAAAAGTACCTGGGTAGCATCAAAAATAACAAGCACGGGCGAGTGTGCATTGAAAAGGGAAGCAGTGCATCAATTTCTCCCCCACAAGCGAGATCGTGCATCATTTCTTCTTTTCCAGTCAGGTCGGCGTGCGTTGGTTTTCCTCTCCGCAGGTGAGCCATGCATTGATCCGAGCAGCACTCGGGTTGGGGCAGGCTTTGTGTTGTTTTTCCACACCCAGTAAGGTTTACATAGAAAATCATGCCGCACGGTGATAGCAAAACTGCGTTGGGTGGGTCACGATGTTACCAGCCTCCGCTAGCGATACAGCGTGTCGTTTCTCCAGCTGCGAGCGCCGATCTCCCAGCTGCGCTGCAGGCACTGGCTCAATTTCAACCATGGAGCCGGTGGCGCGTTGTTTCTTCATCCGCATCTCGGAGGTTGCGTCGGAAATTTCCCTGATGCCAGTGTGGGACTTATTGAAAAATACACATAGAGGGTAACTTAGATATGCCCCCTGAATACCTGTCCTACTCCTAGTGCTAGGCTGACCAGTTTCTGCCAGCCTGCCACAACCAGATGAGTTTCTGGCCACATGGGGTGAGTACCTTTGTCACTCTGTGGCCAGGAACAACTGGACTTGAGTCCAGGACAACCAAGACAGCAAAGAGGACTCCCAGGTGACTCCAACGACGTGGACACCCTGAGTCGACCTCCCTGCACCCCATGGCAATGCCTGCATAGAGGATCCAGAGGCTCCCCCAGACAGTGACTGCCTGGTAACAAAGGAACCTGACGCCTGGACCAAGCACTGCACCCGCAGCCTCCAGGACCGAGAGGAACCACCTACCAGTGCTGGAGTGACCAGCAGGAGGCCCTCATCCGAACCCAATCGGTGGCTGGCCCGTGAAGCCCCCTCTTGCCCTGTCTGCATTGCCTAAATGACCCCCAGATCCCTCCATTGCTTCCTGCAGCAAACTCGACGTCTACTTTGCACACTGCACCCACCCGCCCCTGTGCACCTGAGGGTGTGTTTTGTGTGCCTGTGTGTGTCCCCCCCAGTGCTCTACAAAACACCCCTGGTCTGCTCCCTGAGTACGCAGGTACTTACCTGCTAGCAGACTGGAACCAGAGCACCCCTGTTCTTCATAGGCGCCTATGTGTTTTGTGCCCTCCTTTGACCTCTGCACCTGACTGGCCCTGTGTTGCTGGTGCTGTGGCTTTGGGGTTGCCTTGAATCCCCAATGTTGGGCTGTCTATGCCCAGGAGACTGACTGTGTAAGTGCTTTACTTACCTGCAAAAACTAACCAAACTTACCTCTCCCAGGAACTGTTGATTTTTGCACTGTGTCTACTTTTAAAATAGCTTATTGCCATTGTAACCAAAACTGTGTGTACTACTTGCATTTTATATACTTACCAAAAATCTTGAATCTTGTGGTTCTAAAATAAATTAAGAAAATATATTTTTCTATATAAAACCACTTGGCCTAGAGCTAAGTCTTTGAGTGTGTGTTCCTCATTTATTGCCTGTGTGTGTACAACAAATGCTTAACACTACCATCTGATAAGCCTACTGCTTGACCACACTACCATAAAATAGAGCATTAGTATTATCTAATTTTGCTACTAACAACCTCTAAGGGGAACCCTTGGACTCTGTGCACTCTATTTCTCACTTTGAGATAGTCTATACAGAGCCAACTTCCTACATGGATGAATCAATTAGACACACATTTTGTATAGGAGCACATGCACTTTAGCACTGGATAGCAGTGTTAAAGTTCCCAGAGAAAAATAGAGTCCAGCACACATCAACAACCTTGGAAACAAAGGCAAAAAGTTAGGGGAGCTCACGCCAAGGATGCCAAGTCTAACATACATTGTCTTTTATTTCTTCCCATCTGATTATAAGCCTATCGACAGCCTTGGTGGGCTGGACCAAGGACTGAGGACACTCACAGTCATAGAGGGCTGAAAATGATCCACCCAAGCCTGAGCAAGTACAGTGACTGGTTGAAAAGCTAATCTTCTTTAAAAAAATGGATGGTTCAAATTCCTCCAAAACATAGCACTGTCCTTCAAATTACTCCACATTACTAATCCTCCCACAAATAGTTATTCAACTGATGCTTCCTGTCCCTAAGGGCGACTCTTTAAGCATGCCCACACCTTCTTCCTCCTCTTTATCCCATGGTGAATCATGTCGGCATTGAAGGTCTCTGGGACAACCTTGTCCCATTTGAGTCTTCATTCTTTATCTCTTGTAGTGGTCAACACCTTATAGAGGGCACAATGTTCTGCCTGTTTTTTCTCCTCATGAGAAAATAGCAGTCAAGGAGATTTGGTCACTCTGAACATTCCATTCTATTACAAAACTAGCCAAAGTAGAAAAAAACTCTTAGAAATGTAAATGTAGTCTATAATTGAACACTCTGTTTTCCCCCGAGCATTTGAAGGTTGGAACAGCAACAGTCTGCTCTAGAGTACTTTTCCAGAGCAGGTTAATTAATTAATATGCACCTGTTTAACATCCAGCCTCTCAGAATTTAAGGAATCATACAAATAGCCACTACTACATGGGTGAAGATTAAAATCCCCTGTACTCTTTTAAACTGTGTGTTGAAGGGGATAAGAGGTAACAAAAACTTTAAACAACTTAGCAAGCTACTCCATTACATCAGTAGTTTCTCTCCCGTGTATAGCATTATAAAAATTGATTCAAAGAATACTAAAACTGTGGTCAAATGTTAAAAAATGCTAACAATAAAAGGGGAATTAGAAGACATCACTTTGAGCTTACAATCCAAGTCTACTTGAACGAGGGTAACTAGACCCCCTCTAGCTCTCTCACTCGAAGATAGAACCCCCTCAATAAAAAAGGATACATAACCATCTAAATGTAACTCTCCTTTGAGATCCCACATTTCCTGTAAACTGATGATATCATGGCTGTTGAGTACTTTAAGGCAGTCAGGGTCACCCAGTTTCCCCTGCACACCTGCTATTTCCAGCTCAAGACTGTTAAATCCCTCATTATGATTTTTAAATTGTCATGGACAGTATAATTGATACAGCTCCCCAGTCAGTCCTGATCATTCAACACACTCAAAGTCTTGAACCGATTACTCAGTGGTATGAGATGTCTCTGAATGTGAGCTACATTAGAATCAGGCTCCCATCTACGGAGGTATTTTAGTCTCCCTCTGGCAAAAATCCCCCCTCAAGAGTTTGTAAAAGAAGCCAAGAGATAACAGTATAATGTTACTAGGTAGGGCTTGGTTAGTTAGAGACTTCTTCAAAATAAAACCTACCCTGTTGTCATTGGAAAAATTTACTTCAATACAATCCCCATCATGGATCTTAAGAGCGTTCCCAATCCAACCCACTCTTCTGATCATTATAATCTCCTCAAACAACCACTGTTTCACCAAGTTAGGAAATCTCCCTGCTAACCTAACCTTTGGCGTCATCCAGAGTAGAGGGGCTAAGGCATAGGGACAACAAAAAACAAATGATAAACCCCCTCAAAGTGGCTGTCTTGGGCTCTCCAACAAAGTCCCCCAAACCATGAGGAAGGTCCTACTGCACCTAGGGCCTAACACCAATAGTTGAGAATCGTTCCAAAACAGACCAATGCAATCCTTTAGATAACACAGGCTGACCTGCAGTCAGGCAGGTGGAGGAATGCCCCACCGAGACCAAGCAACTTGATGGAATAAAGGGACTGGACACAAAATGGACCTTATGCAGGACAGTGGAGATCAAACAACCAAATAACAACCTACTTACAGAGCTCCCTCATGGACACCCACGAGGGCTGTAGTACTCTAGGTTCAAAGCCCCTGGACAAAAAGTACATAGGTGAGGGGATGATAACACTGCTTGAGTTCCTGAGCAAAATAGAGAGCTCTTATGTGTCTAGAAAGTGTCCTCACACAATGTCAAGGAGGGTGGCCCTGCCCTGTCTCTTCCTGGTGCTGATGGGTACAGGATGCCCCCTCTGGCCTGGGGTTAGCCTGTTTGTTTCCCATGTGCGTCCTGCACTGACAGATTGATGGGTGCCCTGTTGAGCATGTTGGTGGGCCCTGCCTCCTTCCTGCAGCACTCTGCACGGGCACCTAATGGCATATGGCAGGATGAGGGATGGAGTCCCCATGACAGAGTATGGTCCCTGGGGGTCAATAACCCCCTTACTGAATTTTAAAAAGTCCCATGCTGCGGGATTGCTGGGTGCATTTTGAGAGCATTGGTAGGCCTATACTCTTCCTGCAGCAATCTGCATGGGCACCTTCTGGCATGTGGCACCATGGGTGATAGAGTATGGTCCCTTGGGACCAAGAACCCTCTTGCAGAATTTAAAAAAGTTCAGCATTGCGGAATTGCCTGTGTGCTTTTGAGTGTGTTTGTGGGCCCTGTCGCCTTCCTGCAGCACTCTGGAAGGGCACCTCATGGTGCATGACATGATGGGGGATGGAGTCTTCCTAATAGGGTATGGTCCCTGGGGGACAAGAACCCACTTACTGAATTTAAAAAAGTCCTGTACTGTGGGATTGCTGGGTGAGCTTTTAATCGCATTGGTGGGCTCTGTCTTGTTCCTGCAGAACTCTGCCATGTTCCTCCTGGCATGTGCCATGATGGGGGATGGAGTCCTCTTGATAGAGAATGGTCCCTGGGGCCCAAGAATCCCTTTCCTGAATTTCAAAAAGTCCTGCGCTGCGGGATGGCCAGGTGTGTGTTGGTGGGCCCCCCTCCTTCCTGAAGCACTCTGCATGAGTGCCTTCTTTCATTTGACATGATTGGGGATGAAGTCCCTTTGTCAGAGTATAGTACCGTCGGGCCAAGAACCCTCATGCTGATTTAAAAAAAGTTCAGCACGGTGGGATTGTCAGGTGTGCTTTTGAGTGTGTTTGTGGGCCGCCTCCTTTTTGCAGCACTCGGCACAGACATATTCTGTGCATGGCATGATGAGGGATGGAGTCCCCCTGGAGACAGTTCCTAGTCCATGAGCAGCACAGTTCAGTAGCCAAGACTTGTAAAGAGGGTCCAGAGGCAGACAATATGGAGAATAACAAACAGACCTGCAATGACTACTAAAGATTAGTGCACACTAACCTTGGGGCAAGTACTTAGCCTGGAGAGCACTTTTCTGAAGTTTAGAGGCAGCAGGCGGGTCATTGCTAGAAGCTAGAGAAGAGGTAGGATTGTAGCTCATGGAAAGAGATACTGGACGGGCTTGAAAGTCAGGATCTCTGAGAAATCAGAAAGGGCCTGGAAGACTAGAATGCCAGATAGTTTCCAGGTGACTTGGTAGATAAGTGCAGGGATGACGTTGCGCAGGAACTAAGTGATGAATGTCCGGGTGACTCAGGAGATGAGTGCAGAGAGAAAGCTTGCACTGGACAGAAACATGGGAGACCCGGGCAACTCAGGAGGTGAGTGCAGGGAAGCTGCTTAAATAGGACTTGATGGAAACTTGTGCAGGTCAGAATACAGGTACGAGTCCAAACCCTGAGTTGGCGAGCGTGAGTGCTGGAAATTGCCTTTTTGCAGGGTCACACCCAAACTTTTTGCCTTCCTCCTTCTCTTTTTCTGACCTCTTTTTTGTTGGCTTTAGGACTCAGGGCATTTTACCACTGCTAAACAGTGCTAAAGTGCATGTGCCTTCTCCCTGAAACATGGCGACATTGGCTTACACCCACTGGCATATTTAATTTACTTGTAAGTCCCTTGTAAAGTGTAATACATGTGCCCAGGGCCTGTAAATTAAATGCTACTAGTGGGCCTGCAGTACTGGTTTTGCCACCCACATAAGTAGCCCCCTAACCATGTCTCAGGCCTGTCACTGCAGGGCCTGTGTCTTTAGTTTCACTGCCACTTCGACTTGGCATTTAAAAGTACTTGCCAAGCCTTATTTGTCCTGCATGCCCAGGATTGCCCTGTATCGTCCCTGGGCATCCAAAGACCCTACACCCTGAAGAGAATTCAAGCCTTCACGCCGGAAACTGACGCAAAGCCCTTTCCACGTGGAAAAGAATCAACGCATTGTCTGTGTGCACCCGGAGAAACCGACACACACCTTCCCTTTTTCCAAGCATCTCCTCCTCTGCAGTGTCATGTGGATAATTGTTGTTTCTAAGAACTTACAACTCTATGTATCATTGCAAAAGTGATATTTCAACGTAATCTTAATCATTTTGACCTGTGTTTAATCAGATAAATACCTTATATTTTTCTAAACCTGTGTGGTGTCCTTTTGTTGTGTTCTCACTGTGTTAGTGCGTGATTCATTGAACAAATACTTTACACATTGCCTTCTAAGTTAAGCTTGACTGCTTAGTGCCAAGCTACCAGAGGGTGGGCACAGGATAATTTGGATTGTGTGTGACTTACCCTGGCTAGAGTGAGGGCTCTTAACCTGACTGCCAACCAAAGACCCCATTTCTAATAGCGTGCAAAGAAAATCTTACTTAAGACCACCTCCTGGCGAGATTTTTCAATGTGAGCAGTTGCAGTACGGTTGCGACCGATCGCATTGAGAAACCTTCCATTCATGTTGAGGTAGCTGCCGCTCGAATAGAAAATCAACTTGAGCGACAGAAAAGAAGCAGCATCCTCTTGCACTGCACAGGAAGCCGTTTGCTCAGATTTTTCAGTGTGGGACAAACACCTGGAGCTAAAAATCAGCGTGAATGGCGCTACCTAACACACTCCGTTGCTTACGGAACTCCGCAAAGTGCGGTGGAGTTTTTTGGGCACTTTGTGGAACACTGCTTAGCGCAACTCCACGATCTCCGCCGAGGCCTAATCACATACAAACAGGCATGGCTTAACAGGCAGAAGGTACAAATGGTAATTGACAACAAGATGTACAACAGAACCCAAGTTCATGATGCTACAACCTAATGGTTCAGTGGAAACGTGACTATCCTAGAAAGCATGTGATATCTGCAGGTGCAAACTGGATGAAACTTGCATAGCAACATAACAGTAGAGTCATTTGTTCAGGCCTCTTGGGAGGTGTGAGTCATGGAGCATTCAAGATTGAAAGACGCAATAAGGGAAGGAAGGACATGAAGCCAGCGAGTCATACCCACTGTATATAGGACACAAGATTGAGTTGTGACACAAACAAACACCACCAGGAAGAACCATTGGTCTGGGCCACCTCCTATCTCACCGGCAGAACCCAGAGAGTCCGCCTCCCCCCATTCTGCTCAGAGGCCACAAAAATCATCTGCGGCGTACCCCAGGTTTCGTCCCTCAGCCCGACCCTCTTCAACGTCTACATGGCCCGCTCGCTAACATCGCCCGATCCCACAACCTCACCATCATCTCATATGCTGACGACACCCAGCTGATCCTCTCCCTCACCAAGGACTCTGCCAAGACCAACTTCCACGAAGGAATGAAGGCCATTGCCGAATGGATGAAGAGCAGCTGTCTCAACTCAATTCCGACAAGATGGAAGTCCTCATCTTCGGCTCCACCCCCTCCGCATAGGATGACTCCTGGTGGCCTGCTACTCTCTGAGCCGCTTCGACTCCCACCGACCACACATATAACCCAGGATTCATCT